>NC_091953.1:17368144-17548144 GCF_031021105.1 Erythrolamprus reginae | reverse complement strand
GAGACTTATAAAACACATTTCTTTACGTTCTTGCAAATAAATAGTGAAATACTATGTATGTAACTGTCCTTTAAAAAAAAAAAAAGGCTGAGCTGCACATTTAGCTGTGAGTGGTCTTTCTGCCAAGGCAGCTGTGTTTTCCCCATCAAGTTAAAATGTTGCTTAACCTTCTTTTGTAATAAATATTTAACAGCTCTGCTCATTTTATCCCACAGAACCAGTTCTAAAAATATAGTTCAGCTTCATAATAAATGGGTGTGCTGTAATCCACATCTCTCTTTTGCTGAATCATCCATCCATTAGAAAGTCTTTTCTAAGATTCCAAGAACCCAGGGCTAAATTCCCATTGCATATTTGTTCTGCCATGGTTTTTTTTCCTGCTTTCCGCTAGGAAAATAACAACGGAGAGTCAGAAAAGAGGACATTTAACATATCATATTTATGCATTTGGCTCTTATAAAGATGTCCTCTTGTAGTTCATACAGGGCAATGGTTTGAGATTTGGCATGTATTGTCTTGATTTCTTGACAAAATGACCAATGTCTTTCTTTTCTTTCTTTCCCTACCCTTCGCTCCCCTCCTCTCCTCTCTTTTCCATGAATCAGAAAGATGTTCAAATCATAGGTATGCTTGGTCCATGACCTCGCAAGGAGAAGATCCATTTGTAAATCTCCTACTGCAGTGGCCCATAACCTTTTTGGCACCAGGGGACAGTGTTGTGTAAGACAATTTTTACACAGAATGGAGGTGGTGGAGGAGGATAGCATAATCTGGATCCTGCACACATATAGTTTATAGCTTTGCATTCCAGTTCCTATCAGGTCACCAATCAATACCGGTCTATGTTCCGGTGGTTGGGGACCCCTATCCTACTGTGTTACTGATAACGGAGAAAAGGATTTCTATCTTGATGCTTGAAAATCAGTGGAAAATATCTTATAAAAGATATTTATAAATATCTTGAAAAATATCATAAAAGTATGGGGCTATAAACATTTCTAACTCCAACAAAGATGATTAGGGGGTTTGGAGACTAAAACCTATAAAGAAAAGTTGCTGGAACTTGTTCTGTCTGGGTCACTCCAGAAGCCAATACCAACCCAAAAAGAGAAGCCAGACACACTGGTAAAAGTCAAAGGCAGTTTTATAAAATTCAAGAAAAACACAGGTAACAGAAAATGTCCTTACAAACAGGAAAATGCTGTATCTTCAGATATATTCACGAAGGCCAAAAGTCCATGCAGCAATACAGAATTCTTGCTGCCAAGCCAAGGCTGTAGATAGCAGACCTATACCTCCCACGGATCTTCCAAAGCTGCTGGGCTACAAGCCAGGAACAGAAACGCCGAGAAACAAGACAGGATAACGCCACGCCAAGCTGATAACACTCCACATGGCTTAAAGAGCTTGCCTGCCTTTTAAACCCTGCTGATGAGTACCACACCCAAACCCAGCTGTTTCTACTTCAATGGTGAAAATATCTCTTTAACTGCTCCTTTCGTTGCTCTGAACGTTGCTGTCTCATGTCAATGACAGCTTGTGCGTCATCACCTAATGACTCCAAGCTACTGGCTGGGGAGAGGGCCCCCCGGGGCTCTCATGCTGTTCTCCTTCATCCCATTCCTGATTTTCCTCTCCCCCGTCCGACTGTTCAGCCCCCTCCTCTGCGCTGTCATCCTCCTCCGGGCATGGAGCCAGCAGAGACACAGCTGGTCCCTGAGCAGCCTCAGGCTGAATCACAACAGAACTGACTTGGTATGATGAAAAGAAGGAGTAGGGGTGACATGATAGAGTGTTCCGATATCTCATGGGCTGTCGCAAAAAACAGGGAATTAAGCTATTCTCCAAAGTACCTGAGGGTAAAACAAGAAGCAATGGATGGAAACTGGGAGTAGGGAGAAAAGCAATCCAGAACTAAGGAGAAATTTCCTGACAGTTAGAACAATTAATCAGTGAAATAACTTGCTTTCCGAAGTTGTGAATGTTCTAACACTGGAAGCTTTTAAGAAGAGATTGAACAACCCTTTGTCTGAAGTGATGTAGGGTTTCCTGCCTAAGCAAGGGGTTTGTTGAAAGACCTCCAAGGTCCCTTCCAACTTTGTTATTCTGTTCTATTCTGTTTTGTTCTGTTCTGTTCTGTTCTAGAAACACATCAGTTTCTTCACTCCTCCACTCGAAACAGAATACCCTACAAAAATAGACAATCTATCCTGGGTCTTGAAAGCTTAGAACTGCGGCGCCTAAAACATGATTTAAGTATTGCCCACAAGATCATATGCTACAACATCCTTCCGGTCAACGACTACTTCAGCTTCAACCGCAACAACACAAGAGTACTCAACAGATTCAAACTTAATATTAACCCCTCCAAACTTGACTGTAAAAAATATGACTTTAACAATCGAGTTGTCGAAGCGTGGAACTCATTACCGGACTCAATAGTGTCAACTCCCAACCCCCAACACTTCTCCCTTAGACTCTCCACGATTGACCTCTCCAGGTTCCTAAGAGGCCAGTAAGGGGCGTATATAAGTGCACTGATGTGCCTATCGTCCCCTGTCCAATTGCCTTTCCTTATCTCATATGTCATATATATTCTCTCCTTATCTATCTATCTGTCTATCTATCTATCTATCTATCTATCTATCTATCTATCTATCTATCTATCTATCTATCTATCTACTATATACCGTGTTTCCCCGAAAGTAAGACAGTGTCTTACTTTCTTTTTATCCCCAAAAGCCCCACTATGTCTTACTTTCGGGGTATGTCTTATATTGGAAAAAAAATGTCGAATTTTTTGTTTTAACCATAAAATTAACATTTATTAACAACCTGAACAGTATTGTATTCACCACAAAACACCAGATGATACCCCAGTATGCCAGTGTGTATGTTTTACTGATGTATGATTAATAGTGTGCATTACCGTATTTTAAGCAGGAGGCGGCAGTGACAATGCAGGGGACGGCGCAGTGATGTATGGAGAGGGGGGCGGCGCGGTGACGTATGGAGAGGGGGCGGCGCGGAAGTGGGCATGAGGCGGCGCTCATTTGGATCAGACGGAGGCGGCAGATGCAGTGATGTATGGAGGGGGCGGCACGGAAGAGGGCAGGAGGCGGCGCTCATTAAGATCAGACGGAGGTGGCAGACGCGGCGACGTATGGAGAGGGGGACGGTGCGGATGTGGGCAGGAGGCGGCGCGCAGCTAGATGAGAGGGAGGCGGCAATACCCCCGTGTTTTCCCGAAAGTAAGACACATGTCTTACTTTCGGGGTACGGCTTATATTAGCCGACCCCCCTGAAACCCCCGATACGTCTTACAATCGGGGGTGTCTTACTATCGGGAAAACAGGGTATATATATCATATATATTCTCTCCTTATCTCTTATATCATATATATTCTCTCCCTCCCATCTACTTCTCTTCTTTTTACTTTCTATCGTCATATATATTACTTAATGTCTATTCTCTTCCATATGTATTGTATATTGGACAAAGAATAAATAAATAAATAAAAAGTTGCATTGTTGATTGATGTTTTCAGAGATTTCTGAAAACTAAATCAGAAAGAAAACAAAGAATAAAGAGAAAGATGAGGTATTATTAGCCTGGTTAACTCAGTCAATAGTCACTAAGAAAGTTGAGATAATATGATTCATGAAGATTATTGATGACATTAAAATTCAGTCATCCAGCTCACTGTGAATTATTCTCCTGGATTATTATATAAGAGGAGTGAAGCTTAGTAAATCCAGCAATGGCCTTCCATGTGACCAAATGTTTATTCCAGTGAAAATGCTTGCCTTTGCTCTCTTTTTATAGATGTGACACATCTTTTTAGTCTGTTTTACATGTATCTTCTTGCCTTTGTAATGTTTTATTGTGGATTCCTGTTGCATTTGGTATTATTTGTATTTTTCATAGAAGTTCAACAATCCCTCAATGTACTCTGCAGTTGAAGCCATTTACTGATAAGCCTGTGGCTCGGGTGACTTATTAGGACATGAAACGGATCCTTGGAGATGTGGTTTGAATATATTCCCTGGAGTCATTCAACACCCTCCAAAAAAAGCCACAAATCAGTCACAGGATCTATTGCAGCCATTGTGGAGGGGATGAAAATAGAAACCCTCTAGATTGTTCTACAGTCATGTTTTTCAAACTTGCCCAATCTAGAACTCAGGAGGAATTTCCCTACAGAGCAATTAACCAGTGCAACAATTTGCTTCCAGAAGTTGTGGATGTTCCAACCTGGAGGTTTTTAAGAAGAGGTCAGTCAGGCATTTGTCTGAAATGGTATAGGATCTCCTGTTGAGGCAGTGGTTGGATTAGAACAGTGTTTCCCAACCTTGGCAACTTGAAGATATTTGGACTTCAACTCCCAGAATTCCCCTTCTGGGAGTTGAAGTCCAAATATCTTCAAGCTGCCAAGGTTGGGAAACACTGCTTTAGAATGCTGGCTGGGGACTTCTGGAAGTTGAAGTCCAGATACCTTCAAGTTGCCAAGGTTGGGAAACACTGGATTAGAAGACCTCCAAAATCCCTTCCAACTCTGTTATTCTACATACTGTATTCTGTCCTTAATTCAGAAAATAGCCTTGGGCTATTTGGACTATTCTACAATATGAATCAAGGGGGAAAAATGGAGATCCTGTTTCCTTCCAGGATATTCCTAGAGAGGCCCCACGGAGGCTTCTCCCTGCCTTTTTCTGGTTACAGTTTCGGAGGCTCATGTATCTTTTCAAGGGTGTTGATGTCCGAGATGTGGTATGGGTTCCAGACAGATGAACTGTATTCAAGGATGGGTCTAGCAAAAGTTTTGTAGGTTCTGGTGAGTAGTGTGAAATTGCCAGAGCAGAAGCTACGTAGGATCAGGTTAACAACTGTAGAAGCCTTTTTGGTGATATTGTTGCAGTGGGCTTTGGCACTTAGACCATTTGATATTAGTATTCCAAGGTCTTTTACTGAGTGGGGGTTGGCTGTGAGATTTTGTTTATTCAGTTTATATATGAGGTTCGGATTATTTTTGCTGCTGTGGAGGGTAGAACATTTGCTGGTTGATATTTGAAGTTGCCAGGTGTTAGACCAATCTGAGACTAAGTCGAGGTCTTTTTGGACAGTAGATGTGTTGTCCGTGGTGTTGAAAAGTTTTACAGATTGCCTGAACTGTTAGTGACCCACTAGTGATGCAATGATGGCATCAAGGATCCAATTTGGGCGGTGCTGGTCCATGGGTGCCACCAACTTTTTTGGCAGAATTTTTGCTCAATTTCATAGAAACATAGAAACATAGAAGTCTGACGGCAGAAAAAGACCTCATGGTCCATCTAGTCTGCCCTTATACTATTTTCTGTATTTTATCTTAGGATGGATATATGTTTATCCCAGGCATGTTTAAATTCAGTTACTGTGGATTTATCTACCACGTCTGCTGGAAGTTTGTTCCAAGGATCTACTACTCTTTCAGTAAAATAATATTTTCTCACGTTGCTTTTGATCTTTTCCCCAACTAACTTCAGATTGTGTCCCCTTGTCCTTGTGTTCACTTTCCTATTAAAAACACTTCTCTCCTGGACCTTATTTAACCCTTTAATATATTTAAATGTTTCGATCATGTCCCCCCTTTTCCTTCTGTCCTCCAGAGTCCAGACTATAAAGATTGAGTTCATTAAGTCTTTCCTGATACGTTTTATGCTTAAGACCTTCCACCATTCTTGTAGCCCGTCTTTGGACCCGTTCAATTTTGTCAATATCTTTTTGTAGGTGAGGTCTCCAGAACTGAACACAGTATTCCAAATGTGGTCTCACCAGCATTCTATATAGCGGGATCATAATCTCCTTCTCCTGCTTGTTATACCTCTAGCTATGCAGCCAAGCATCCTACTTGCTTTCCCTACCACCTGACTGCACTGTTCACCCATTTTGAGACTGTCAGAAATCACTACCCCTAAATCCTTTTCTTCTGAAGTATTTGCTAATACAGAACTGCCGATACAATACTCAGATTGAGGATTCCTTTTCCCCAAGTGCATTATTTTACATTTGGAAACATTAAACTGCAGTTTCCATTGCTTTGACCATTTATCTAGTAAAGCTAAACCATTTACCATATTACAGACGCCTCCAGGAATATCAACCCAATCAATATCAATATCAATCAATTTCTCTGTTTGGATGGCTTTTCCTCTTCTGCTGCTTGAAAAAGAGCCTTTCTGCCCATCCCTGGGTTAATACTAATCTTTATTTCTTCACCGAAAGAACAGCTGATCAGCTCCTCAGCTGTGTTTCATGCTAATTCCTGGCTCCGAGCATGCATGGAAGTGAAATTGTGATATATGTGCGCAAAACATCACAATGCAAACCGAGGGCAAAGGTAAATGGAACCCACCCTTGGAAACAACAGGCTATCTGTAGTAAAGACCATTGTCACTGAAGCTCAACATAGCCCAATAAGATACCAGCCCTGAAAGCCTACACCAGTATATTCTATTTATGGTGTTTATTTTCTACAAAAACATAAGAAAAACATTTTAATCATAGACTTTTCTTTTTATTGTTTTATATTGGTGTAAAGGCTATTGCGAATATTAGCAGCAACAGAATATATCTAGCTTCTATTTTGGAACATCAATAGCAACCATTACAGTTTTACTATTATGTAAGCTAATAGGTCCGGAGAGTTATCTTCCAAATAGATCAATGGGATATTTTCAAATATTTAAGGAGGCAGAAGGGCAGTACTAAAATAAAGGACTGAGAATGAAGCTACAGCTTTCAATATAACATTAGGCAAAAATTCATAATAGCACAAACTGAAAAAAAAACTACTCCAGAAACTAGTTAATTACACATTTAACTAGAAAGGCATATGTAAACATTCTTTTCCTATTTTTTATAACTATTAAAAAAATAAAAAATATGTGGACACCACAAAATATCAATATATTAAATGAGTAATGGCTTTTGCTCTGGCAATTTCACACTACTCACCAGAGCCTACAAAACTTTTGCCAGACCCATCCTTGAATCTTTCTGGAACCCATACCACATCTCGGACATCAACACCCTTGAAAATGTCCAAAGATACTTCACCAGAAGAGCCCTTCACTCCCCCACTCGAAACAGAATACACTATGAAAGCAAACTATCAATCCTAGGTCTAGAAAGCTTAGAACTACGTCGCCTAAAACACGATCTAAGTATTGCCCACAAGATCATATGCTGCAACATTCTACCTGTCAATGACTACTTCAGCTTCAATGGCAACAACACAAGAGCATGCAACAGATTCAAACTTAATATTAACCGCTCCAAACTTGACTGTAAAAAATATGACTTCAGCAACCGAGTTGTCGAAGCATGGAACTCATTACCTGACTCAGTAGTGTCAACCCCTAACCCCCAACATTTTCCCCTTAGACTATCCACGATTGACCTCTCCAGGTTCCTTAGAGGTCAGTAAGGGGCGTGCATATGTGCACCAGTGTGCCTCCCATCCCCTGTCCAATTGTCTCTCCTTATCTCATTTATCTTTTCTTCCTTTCAAATATGTTCACCTATACTTTTATATCTTTTCTTCTATTCTTTTCCTTATTTATATTATTACATATCTATTCTCTTCAATGTGTATTATGTATTGGACAAAATAAATAAATAAATAAAATAAATAAATATAAATAAGATATAAGTAAAGAATACAAGAGAATCACTAATGTGAATAGGACAGGTAGCAACAAATGATAGGAAATAGATAGATAGATAGATAGATAGATAGATAGATAGATAGATAGATAGATAGATAGATAGATAGATTGGATTTCTATGCCATCCCTCTCTGTGGACTTGGGGCAGCTGACAAAATATGCAATATCTAGTGCACAAAATATATTTCTGGATTTGATTCTAATTTAAGATGGAGAAGAATTTGGGCATTGTACGCTAGGTTTCCAATTCCCCCATCTCAAGTTCATTTCCGAGCTTCACATCATTTGGCAGAACATTTCTGGTATCTCTGTTCATCATCAAAATTCTCAGTAGTATGCTACTAATAATGCAGTGGGTAAATGGAACCCCTGCCTAATAGTTATATAAACCTGGAGATGATGTGTTCCAGAGGTTATAAAACTACAATTCTTAATGCTCCTACCATGCTGTCTGGAATTTTTGGAAACTGCATCTGAGCAATAGCTAGAAGCCGTATTGCCCCAGTTACTGAATACATATAATCCTCTCCTTCTTTATCTTGCTTAAGGTCTTACAAGAAACAATTAAGCCACAGGTGAACAAAGAAATGGGAAGGCTTCTGAAAAGGCAGATGAGATCAGATAATAAACTAGATAATTTATTTAAAGATAATTTAGAAAGCAGTTTGCTTTGCTACACCTTTGATTATACGAATATCTTGCAAGAATATAGAGTTTGTTAAAGTTAATGATCAGAGGTAGGTTCAGAATAACAGAATAACAAAAGAACAGAGTTGGAAGGGACCTTGGAGCTCTTCTAGTCAAACCCCCCGAAAGCAGGAAACCCTACACTGCTTCAGACAAATGGTTATCCAACATCTTAAACATCCAGTGTTGGAGCATTCTAGTGTAGGTTCCTACCAGTTAGTAAACCAGTGATGACATCATGGAACTGGGACTATCAGTGCTGGTCTTTGGTTGCTGCCATCTTGGATTTTGCTTCTGCGCATACACAGAAGCTAATTTTTGCTTCTGCGCATGCATGGAAGCTATTCTTTGAGGGCTGCAGGCACACATGCATGCCTGGCACAACCCTCAGTGAACCAGCATCAAAAGGATTCACAAACCACCCTGTAATGAATGTGTCAAATACTGAAATAGTTTTCTGAATAAATTTTACAACAGATACGAAGTTAAAGTAAAGGATGAAGTTTTGAGGAAAGATGTTCAGCATGCAGAAAAGGGAAAGGCAAGTATTTAGTTGTGTGTATATTTGCAAGTCACACCATTTTCTTAAAGTGGCATTAAAAATGAAGACTTGAAACTTATTAAGAAAATAAGGGTAGAAAGCAACATATCTGAGATAAGCACAAAGAATAGAAAAGCAATGTCATTTGAAACGCTAAGTGAATTCACAGTTGATGGTGGAACAATGAAGATGGTGGATGAATAAACATGAAAGAGGGCTGGGTAAACTTCTTAAAAAAGGAATTAATAGAAAGCAATGACCAATTTCAACCTGAGGCATGAAAAGTATAGATATTTCTATGCCAAATAAAATTCAAATTATAGTTAAACTATTTTTCCCCCAGGGGTCATGTACAGCAGTGAAATTTAGACACCGAGAAAAAGCTAAGAGAAAGAACAACAACTAAGAATACCTTAGATTGCAGAGAGAAACTATGTAATAGTCCTCTCTCCCTTGAGGCAATGCTTAAGGCTTAGGGCTGGTAGTATGAGCAGTATGGGGGGAGAATCAGCTGTGACTGACAAAACTGAAGAATATTGGAGAAGGGGAAGACAGTAGATAAAGTATATCATTATACTGTTTTGGACAGTGACCAGAGGTCAGGCCCAATTCAGTGGCACCTACCCACTCAGCATCAGTGTAGCTGTGATCTCATTTCATTTTGCTGATTCTGTGTTATACGTATTTTGTTTTCATAACTTTATGCCAAGTGGAAAGGGCTCGGTTTAGCTGCAGGGAAAAATTAGATCTTGAACAGTTCTGTGTTAGCAAAAACTTCAGAAGAGAAGGATTTAGGGGTAGTGATTTCTGACAGTCTCAAAATGGGTGAGCAGTGTGGTCGGGCGGTAGGAAAACCAAGTAGGATGCTTGGCTGCAGGAAGAGGGAGATTGTGATCCCCTTATATAGAGCGCTGGTGAGACCACATTTGGAGTACTGTGTTCAGTTCTGGAGACCTCACCTACAAAAAGATATTGACAAAATTGAACGGGTCCAAAGACGGGCTACAAGAATGGTGGAAGGTCTTAAGCATAAAATGTATCAGGAAAGACTTAATGAACTCAATCTGTATAGTCTGGAGGACAGAAGGAAAAAGGGGGACATGATCGAAACATTTAAATATGTTAAAGGGTTAAATAAGGTTCAGGAGGGAAGTATTTTTAATAGGAAAGTGAACACAAGAATAAGGGGACACAATCTGAAGTTAGTTGGGGGAAAGATCATAAGCAACATGAGAAAATATTATTTTACTGAAAGAGTAGTAGATCCTTGGAACAAACTTCCATCAGACGTGGTTGGTAAATCCACAGTAACTGAATTTAAACATGCCTGGGATAAACATATATCCATTGTAAGATAAAATACAGGAAATAGTATAAGGGCAGACTAGATGGACCATGAGGTCTTTTTCTGTCGTCAGTCTTCTATGTTTCTATGTTTCTATGAACAAGATGGCAAACATGCAAACAAATTAATCTCCTTACTAATATCGGCAGCCTCCTGCCCATACCCCTTTATCTTCCTTGGTGACCTCAGACTGCCCCACATTAACTTGATCCTAAACAAATGCACTACGGAACCCATCCATACTACCATATAAAATGCTGGCAATTCTTGACTGGCAAACTCTATTCTCTGTCTGTAACATTAGCAATGACCTAATATTCTCCCCAGTTAAGTCCCCAGGTGGACAAATCAGGAGTTTTAGGAAGTTCAGCCTGATTATTGGCATCCTATCATAATTACCTTTTACTGAGGAACCCTTTGGGTTAACAAGTCTGAAAATATTTTAATCTCTGTCACCTTATAGCTTATTACAGTAATGAACTATGCAACTACTCCTTTGTGTCTAGTTGAATTGTTAACTCCTGGTCAAAGTTTTCAAGAGATGACTCGATTCACTCATGGATGATTAAGAGTTTACAAAGTAAAAATAAAAGTTAATTCGTTATATACATAAAAATGTGAAATCACAAGAGCTGCCAGCTCTTCAGCAGGTGTTGGCCTTCATAGACTTCAAAGCCATACAGTGAATCGTTTCAGGTATCTTAAAGGTTGTTTTTCAAGAGGCCACTAGACTTTCTTTGTATTGTATTTGTATTATATTTATTAGATTTGTATGCCGCCCCTAGCCGAAGACTCAGGGCGGCTAACAACAATATAAAAAGACAATGTAAACAAATCTAATATTAAAAATAATCTAAAAAACCCCAATTTAAAGAACCACTCATACATACAAGCATACCATGTATAAATTCTATAAGCCTAGGGGAAGGGAAATTTCAATTCCCCATGCCTGACGACAGAGGTGGGTTTTAAGGAGCTTGCGAAAGGCAAGGAGGGTGGGGGCAACTCTGATATCCCAGGGGGAGAGCTGGTTCCAGAGGGCCGGGGCCACCACAGAGAAGGCTCTTCTCCTGGGTCCCGCCAAACGACATTGCTTAGTTGACGGGACCTGGAGAAGACCAACTCTGTGGGACCTAACCGGTCGCTGGGATTCGTGCGGGAGAAGGCGGTCCTGGAGATAGTTGTTTCCTTGAAGGCATTTCATTTCTCATCTTAAAAGCTTCTTTGGACAGTCAGAACTGAAGAAGCTTCTTGGATGAGAAGCAAAACGTCTTCAATTTTTAAGTCCAATTGCCTCTTGAAAAAGCACCTGTGGGACAACCATGATCTGGATGACTGAGAATCTCCAGAGACATTTCAGGTATCAGGCTTAGATTGAGAGCTGCAAATGACACTCTTCTCTGGCTATTTATTTATTTATTTATTTATTTATTTATTGGTTTTGTCCAATACACAATGAGGGTTTTAGTGGTTATACACATAGTAAAATACACAATGATGGTTATAGAGGATTAACTCATACTAAAATATATCTAAGAAAGAATAGAAGAGAAGATATAGGAATAAAACAATGTTGCTATGTTGTCTTGCATTCAAGGCAGAACAATTTCTTTTACATCTTGTCTCAAGCTTTCTAAAGAAGCATGTTGCACTGATGGAGATAATGATAGAGTTACTAGCACTAAAATAAAATTCAACTGTCAGTTCTATAAATTGGGTTTCTTTCAGCGAGCAACATTTCTTGGATCAGCCCTAGTTATCAGAATGATTTCAAGAGAGTTCATGTGTAGAATACATTGCCCCTCTCTTATATCTAAATGCAAGAGTTGATATTTGTTCCAAAACTTTTGTGTATGTGACAAGAAAATAAGAGTTCAAGAAGCCTTTATGGTGTACTAGCTGAACACCTGTGCTCTTCTATGAAACTATATGATCGGGCTTGATAAATCAACACTTACAGCTTGAAAATTAATGAGTAGGGTTTTTTTTATTTATTGTTAGAGTTGAAAGGGACCATGACAGCCATCGAGTTCAACCCCATGCCCAAGCAGGAACCCTATAGTACACCAGTCAAGTGGCAGTTCAATCTTCTCTTAAAAATGTCCAGAGTGTTGGAGTTCACAACGTCCGCTGGTAGGTTGTTCCATTGGTTGATTGCTCTGACCGTCAGGAAGTTCCTCCTTATCTCCATGTTGAATCTCTCCTTGGTCAGCTTCCAGCTGTTGTTCCTCGTCTGACCCTCTGGTGCCCTGAAGAATAAAGTGGTCCCCTCCTCTCTGTGACATCCCCTCGTATACTTGTAGACTGCTATCATGTCCGCTCTGGTCCTCCTTTTCTCTAGCTATCCATGTCCAGTTCCCTCAGTCTCTCTTCGTAAGTCTTGGTTTCCAATCCCTTAATCATCTTGGTTGCTCTTTTTTGCACCTTCTCCAGAGTTTCAATGTCTCTTTTGAAGTGTGGTGACCAGAACTGAATACAGTACTCCAGGTGTGGTTGGACCAGGGCGTAGTAGAGTGGTATTATGACTTCCCTGGTCTTGGACTGTATTCCCCTGTTGATGCAGCTTAGGATTGTGTTGGCTTTTTTAGCTGCTGCTGCACATTGTTGGCTCATGTTTAGTTGATTGTCCACCTTAGTTACGCTAAGCCTCTCCTCTCCCTCAGCCTTGCCCTAAAGAATCTTCCTGTATCCTGTTCTGTCTGGGTCACTCCAGAAGCCAATACCAACCCAAAAAGAGAAGCCAGACACATGCAAAGGCAGTTTTATAAAATTCAAGAAAAACACAGGTAACAGAAAATGTCCTTACAAACAGGAAAATGCTGTATCTTCAGATATATCCACGAAGGCAAAAGTCCATGCAGCAATACAGAATTCTTGCTGCCAGGCCGAGGCTGTAGATAGCAGACCTACACCTCCCACGGGTCTTCCAAAGCTGCTGGGCCACAAGCCAGGAACAGAGACGCCGAGAAACAAGACAAGATAACGCAACTCCAAACTGATAACACTCCACATGGCTTCAAGGGCTTGCCTGCCTTTTAAACCCTGCTAAGGAGGACCACACCCAAGCCCAGCTGTTCCTAATTCAGTGCTGATAATACTTCTTTAATTGCTCCTTTCTTTGATCTGACCGTCTCTGTCGCATGTCAATGACGGCTTGTGCATCATCACCTAATGACTCCAAGCTACTGGCTGGGGAGAGCCCCCCCCCCCCCCCCGGGCTCTCATGCTGTTCTCCTTCATCCCATTCCTGATTTTCCTCTCCCCAATCCGACTGTTCATCCCCCTCCTCTTCGCTGTCCTCCTCCTCCGGGCATGGAGCCAGCAGAGACACAGCTGGTCCCTGAGCAGCCTCAGGCTGAATCACAACATATCCTATCCCCTACTTTCCCTCAACCTTGCCCACCGAATCCTACCCTATCTTATCCCCTTCTCTCCCTCAGGCTTTCTAGCCTCTTCTTTCTTTTTCTGGTCTAGAAGCCAAGAGGAACATACACACCAAATTTCAAGTTTGTAGGCTTTACGATTCTGGAGATGTCATGGTCGCAGTATGAGAGTTTTTCACTTTTATGTGTGAAGTTTGTAGGAAGTACTATTCAAATAACTGTCCTTCATTAAAAAAAACCACATTTTTTATTCAACTTGATGACAGATTGTTGAAATTTCTTTCAAAGGAGAAGGGTATTTTGGTAAAATTCTCAGTAAGAGTGGAGAATTTTCCCACTTTACTCCATTATTATATGGTTAAAAGTTGTAAGTGAAATCTCCTGTTTTCCACTGCACAATAATATATTCAGTCTCTCTCTTTCTTCCATCCTTTGATGTAATCTCTAGAGAATGAAGAAATGCATCTTATAAAGCCTTTCCTGATGTGAAAGTGTGGGTTAAAGTAGCTTCATGTTGATAGAATGAAGTATAAATAACAGAAGGGTAGTCACAGAATCTTCTAGCCTTTCTAATAACACAATAAGCTTGAAAACACTTCGAGAGAAATCCAGATGCCGTTCTTAAGCTCCCTGCAAAACAATAAAAGTATCTTCTGTGCAAGAAGGACAATTTGAAAGTTAAGGTAGTTCCCGACACTAGGGACTACAGAGTCATAAAAAAGGAAGGGTTTTTTTATTATTAGTTTTAGATCAGTCTGTTGTAAATCATAAAACAAAAGAGTACTTCCAAGGACTGAAATTTTGGCTTCAAACAAATGCTCGTGAAGTACAGAATTAGAGTTTAAAGTAAGCATTAGTTCCAGACATTGCTTATGAGAAACCTTCGGAAAGTCAACCTTCTTTCTTGACAATATCCTGGCAGCTTACAATGAAATCATATGATACTTGGGATAGTTATCATACCAAACATAAATCTGTTGAATTTCTAATGAATGTACAGTATATTTTGCCAGAGAAGTATAAGACTCTCTTGTTTTAACTTTGCATGACTCTGGCTTATTTCATGGCAGTATGATAAATTGTTTATAAAGTTAATGATACTTGAAGAACAGATGCAGTTATTTTACCCACAGTTTCTCTCTCTCTCTCTCTCTCTCTCTCTCTCTTTCTCTCTCTCCCTCCCTCCCTCCATATATATATGTATATATCTGGAAATACCAGGGTTGTTTCGAGTGAAAAACAACCATGTAACTCTTCCCTGGTAAAAGGCTGATTCAGAGATGAGCTTGGGGCTTAGAGTTTAATATCCTGACATGCATGCAGAAGGCTACAAGTTCAAATCCCAGTAGGGTATGTCAGTCTGATGATACCTAACAAGGTTGAAATAGGTATATAACAGGGTCCCTTCCTTTTCACTTATCAGCAAAAATATGTGTGTATGTGTGTCTAACAAAGGTTTTCCTATTAAAAGTAAACTAAGCCTTAACATGCAAATTAAGAAAATATGAGAAAATAAAATCATTGTTCCATTATTGTTTATTCTGCCTTGCACTATTAATTCATGACCTTGAAAAATTCTGGGTTCCAAATATGAATCCTTGCATATCCAGATAGTTAAGTAACAGGTGGCTAAACAGTATAGGCTTCATGATTCATTCCCACAGCTCAGAAACTTTTAATTATCAATATAGGCTATATATACATAAGCTATATATGATCTGTCTGTCTATCTGTCTGTCTCTCTCTCTCTCTCCCCCTCCCTCTCTTCCATCTATCCATCCATCCATCCATCCAATTATCTCACACTCCCTCTGTTATGGCCAAATGTTGTAACTGCTGCTTTCTTGAGCAAAAGTTACATTTCATATTAATGTTGTTCTGAAAAACTTCCTGGTTTTCATTAATGCTCATCTACTTTTGAACTATATAATCTGTAGTTCAGAAACCAGCTGAACAAGAGAAATCAATATTGTGTGCTTTTTAAAATTATAAAATGTTTGATAGCAGAAAGATGAAAGGACATTCATTTTCACATGGCCTGAAGAACCTACCTCCTTTCTGTATTTGAACAAATACTTTGAATTGTTCTGGAGTTATTTACATTGGTTGTATGCTTGGTTCCCCACTTAGTTTTCTTTTAAAAGAAATTGATTAAAATATTACAAATGGTAATTTAAGGCAATTTATGTATCTTCAGGACTTTATGACAGTAATCATGAGGATATGATTTATGTAGTGCTATGAAGATTGTGTAACTTGCTACTATAGAAATAACATAAATATTACTATAAACATCAACATGATATACATATAGATATAAATTTAGCTGATGCCAGTTTTATTTGGTACAGAAGAAATGAGATATACATTTTGGTGAGTGTTTCTTTGCCCTGATTTCTGCATACAATAAAAACAAAAAGAATCACTAAAATAATTTCATCGTGTCAAGTTAGTCAGATGTGTGTGTCTCTCATTGCTTTGGGGTTTTTTTCTTCTTCTTTTCCATTTTTGGGGTGGAATCTGTCAAAGCTAAATGTGGAACTAGCATTCCACATTTGTGGAACCACATTCAGGAACTAGCCAAAAAGAGGCAGGTACTGTACATGGCTCAGATAAATAGATATATAGTAATTTGTTATTGGTAGATTAGTATCTATCTTACATACCCAAAAACAAATAAACAGAGAGACTGTTGGGGTTCCGACAGTACCCTAATTAAATCATGAGCCCCAAGCCAAGTTTCAAAAGAAATCCAGTTATTTATTAGGAGCAACATGTTAGAAAGTACCCAAGTGGAGTCAGCTCTGTTCCACATAATTTATGGGCCAACTATGTGGATACAGCCTTGAAAAAGATATGTGTGGAATGGGCTTCTATTTGTGGCTGCCATGCTGCTCTGTCAATTTTCCCCACTCCTGTCATGCAACTCAAGAGCAGACCAGAAATCCTTTACAACTTGACAGAGACATTTTAATGGTAACTATGACTGCTGTAACAAGAACTTTTCATTTTATACCATCAAAATAAAGAAATACCTTCATTAGTGATAGTAATTTTTCTGCTTCATTAGCTGATCTTAGTTTTGGGGATATTACTAATACCCACAGTAAAGTCTGGAAGGATCTTTCAGATCATCCATGTTGACTTCCTGTCCAGAACAGGAATCCAGATTTTGTTAAAAGCCTGCAGCAAAGAAGTCCACATCTCAGCAGGCAATCTGTTCCATTGATAACATCTCTTAGCGTCAACATTTCCCCACCAATGTTTAACTGAATCCATGTCATTATTATTTCAGCTTGTACATATCTGGCTTTCTGCAACAGCTCCAAACAACTCGACATCATCTACTACATGACAGCCCTTCAGATACTTGAAGGCAGCTATTATGCCTCCCGGAGTCTTCTGGCATTCATTAGTCTTATTCATTTTTTTTCCTCACACAAAGTCATTAATATTTTAATGGATTTTGTGAGAACAGCTGCCTTATAGGACAAAATCAGGATTCAGAACAGGGCTTGAGAGGATGGTATTCATTGGTGTTAAACAAATAGGCAGTCCTATATCTGATTAGGAAAAATCAAATGAATCGGGATAGGATGGAGTGGGGATTAGCTTTAAAGCCAACAAGTGAGATCTAAGGCTGTCAACTAAACATAAGCAATGCAGCATAAAAAGGCTAAAATAATCTTGGCTAGGCCCTAAAACTCAATGCATTCAGTCTTTACAATGTACAATGGACAGGGAGTCATTGCTCACAGTCATTCATGCCCTCATCACCTCGGGGTTTGATTACTGCAATGCTCTCTACATGGGGCTACCTTTGAAAAGTGTTCAGAAACTTCAGATCATGCAGAATGTGGCCGCGAGAGCCATCGTGGGGTTTCCTAGATTTGCCCACATTTCTGCAATACTCCGCGGCCTGCACTGGCTGCCAATTGGTTTCCGGTCACAATTCAAAGTGTTGGTAATGACCTTTAAAGCCCTACATGGCATTGGGCCAGAATACATCCGGAACCGCCTTCTACCACACGAATCCCAGCGGCTGATAAGGTCCCACAGAGTTGGCCTTCTCCGGGTCCTGTCGACCAAACAATGTCGTGTGGCGGGCCCCAGGGGAAGAGCCTTCTTTGTGGCGGCCCTGGCCCTCTGGAATCAACTCCCCCCAGAGATTAGAACGGCCCCCACCCTCCTTGTCTTTCACAAATTACTCAAGACCCACCTTTGTCTCCAGGCATGGGGGAGTTAGGATATTCCTTCCCCTAGGCCATTACAAGTTATGTATGGTATGTTTATGTGTATGTTTGGTTTTTATAATAAGGGTTTTTAGTTGTTTTATTAAATTGGATTGTTATATGTTGTTTTTTATCATTGTTGTTAGCCGCCCCGAGTCTGCGGAGAGGGGCGGCATACAAATCCAATAATAACAAAATAATAATAATAATAATAATAATAATAATAATAATAATAATAATAATAAAACTGAAACCTCCAGACATCAGGATAAGACATTCATTCAACATTGTTCAATTCATCTGGGACCAACTGACTATATATAATTTACAGATTACGGATTAACAGATTTGGAAGGGACATTATAGGTCTATGTAGTCCAATCCCCCACTCAAGCAGGAGACTCTACACCAGTGATGGTGGACCTATGGCATGGGTGCCACAGGTGGCACGTGGAGCCACATCTACTGGCATGCAAGCTGTTGCCCTAGCTCAGCTCCAACATGCATGAGTGTGCCAGCCAGTTGATTTTTGGCTCACATAGAGGGAGTTTTTGGCTTTCAGAGGGCCTCCGTGGGGATGGGGAAGAGTTTACTGGGCTCACCAGAAGTTGGAAAACAGGCCGTTTCTAGCCTCCAGAGGGCCTCCGGGGGGATGGGGGAAGCTGTTTTCGCCCTCCCCATGCATTAAATTATGGGCATGGGCACTCGCTCATGTGCAATAACGTATGCCCACGCTTTTTTGGCACCTGAGGAAAAAAAGGTTTGCCATCACTGCTCTACACCATTTCTGACAAATGGCAGTCTAATCTTTTCTTGATAATCTCAAGTGATGAAGCTCCCACAACTTTCGAAGGCAAGCTGTTTCATTGGTTGATTGTTCTCACTGTCAGAGAATTTCTCTTTATTCCTAGATTGAATCTCTCCTTGACTAGTTTCCATCCATTATTCCTTGTCTGGTCTTCAGGTGCCTTGGAAAATAGCTTGACCCCTTCTTCTTTGTGGCAGATCCTCAAATATTGGAGCAGGGGTTCCCAAACCTTTTACACAGGGGGCCAGTTCACTGTCCCTCAGACTGTTGGAGGGCCGGACTATAAAAAAACCTATGAACAAATCCCTATGCACACTTTTCAAACGCGCCACTTTCCTGCGCTGCTTTCCCGGGCAGCCGGCTTTGCTGGCTGGCACAGGGCAGGCGCCGCGACAACAACAACAATGGTGCTGTGGCGGCTGCTGATGCCAAGAGCCCCGAGCCCACTCTCAAGCGTCAACGTCACGCTTCGGGTGAGCAGAGCTGTGCGGCGGCACCTCTGCCAGGAAGGGCTGTCAAAGAGGCCCTGAAGGGGGACAGGGCGGTCCCCGCCACCTGTGTCAGTGGCGAGGTGTGCTCGCCTTGTGCTGCAGGGGGAGGCGGTGGAGGTCAGGCATTTGCAAGTGGCCACCTCCCCCCCACACACACTTAGTCTTGGTGCACTTAGCTGTGACTTTCAGTGCACGTTTTTTAAATCACCAATCGCCTTTTCCTGAATCTCCCGTCCACTCACTGTGGAGGAGGAGGTGGCGAGGAGGAGGTGGAGAGCTAAGAGGCAGGAAGGAAAGTGGGTCTGCAATTGGCCCCTTTCTTTCTCGCCTTTAGGGAGAGGAACTGTTGCTGCTCTGCCATAGGGCAGCAACAGTTTCTCTCCCTAAAGGCAGCAAAGAAAGTGGCCAATTGCAGGCTCGCTTTCCTCCCCGCCCCTTTGCTCTCCACCTCCTCTTTGTTAAGCAGCCGACCACGGTGAGTGGACATGACTTATTCTTAACTAATCTGTGTTGGTGGTTGGTTATTACTTTACTTGATCCCTACAGCAGGAATCAAGTAAAGACCAAGGGTCAGACTCCTCTTCCCCAAATACCATTGATTGGAACTGACCCTGGAGAAAGGAGGCAAACCCAACCCAGCTATCTGCAATATAATCAGATAGATACTGATACTTCACTGCCCTTACTGCCTCAAGGTAAGCCTTAATAGTGGCCATAATCCATGTTCTGTCATGTTTCTAGTTTGTTGAGCACCAATAATACTCTCTTCCATGAACTACAGGGGTTGACAGGATCCCAAAAGAAAGAGTCCAATGTCTGGTCACTATTTTCTTTTTCGAAGGCAAAGCAAGGCTTCAGATGGATCATGCAACAGACCAGCAGAAACAACCTCTAGATCTGACTCTATCAGTCTCTGGTAATGGACCAATTTAATGAGTTTGACCTTCTTCCTGTGGGTAGTGCCATTAGAATATCTCATGAAAATCAAGGTCTTGTCTGACCAAGACAAAGGAGCAACCAAGAGTTTCTCCAATGTGTTCATTTTTGCACAAACAGAAATGATTGATCCAGATTGAAATTCCCATTAATTTAATTTGGATAAAGTTAATTTAGGGCTCAATCCCCCTTCAGTCATTTCTCTACTCTCCATTTCATATTATTTTTCATAAACTAGAAATAGGAGACAAACATTGCCCAAGATTCCACTACTGATGACTTCAGAAATCAATATGTAACTTAAGCTTGTTCAGGTATGAAGAAGACTACAATCTCATCTCTCATTCCCATTTAGTTTTATAATTGAACAAAAGGAACACCAAGTACTGAAGTTGACATATTGGTCTCAAAATATTGCTGCTATTATGTTCATCTAAACATGAATCTATTTTTCTTTCAAAGAAAATCAGTTGTGCAGGGTTTTTTTTTTAAAAAAATGAATCTTGTAACAATTGTGTAGCTTTTGAAAATCTTTATAGACTCATACATTCACAATTGGAACAGTGTGTCCCTGGAGTATTACAGAGATCAGTGTGTGGACAAGAGTAGTTAACAGATATAAACAGAAAAAGATCTATCATAACAAGCTATGACAGCACAACTATATTCCGCGCAATCTGATGTACGTAGGTACATGGAGGGTTGCTGACCTCCTGTCAACATCTCATCTAAGCATTGGAGCTTTCCAAAGAAAAATACAGGGTATTACTCAGATACTGTATCTCAAATATTCCTACTTTTTTCTCCTATGGCATCACAAAGAGAGAAGAAATCTCCAAATACGTTAAAAATAAAAGCATTCAGAAATATTTAACTCTTCTTCTTATAAAGAAATAAGATTAGAAGTCTGTTTGCTAATAGCTGGAGTTCCATAGTCAATGATCTACCAAAAAGACTTGCAGGGCAGCCAGGCAGTGAGATAGGAAATGTCTTGTTTGGTCTTCATGTACTTGGGGAAAAGGAATCCTCAATCTGAATACTGTATTGTATTAACAATTCTTCATTATGATTCTCCTTCGGAATATTCAAAGCCTCTTGTGCAGAAAAATTCATAGTGAAGTAAGGGACAAGTTGCATGTGTGCTAATCATAAAAATGTCTCTTCCAATTCTACCAATCAAGTATTGGAACTGCTGAACAAATACCTGAACTGATATGACATATCTGAATGAAAGAAATCCTGCTAACTACAACACTTTGCTTGGACCTATTAGATTGTGTGCAATAGGGTTGATATTCCTGGAGGCGTCTGTAATATGGCAAATGATTTAGCTTTACTAGATAAGTGGTCAAAGCAATGGAAACTGCAGTTTAATGTTTCCAAATGTAAAATAATGCACTTGGGGAAAAGGAATCCTCAAACTGAGTATTGTGTGGCAGTTCTGGGTTAGCAAAAACTTCAAAAGAGAAGGATTTAGGGGTAGTAATTTCTGACAGTCTCAAAATGGGTGAACAGTGCGGTCAGGCAGTAGGGAAAGCCAGTACAATGCTTGGCTGCATAGCTAGAGGTATAACAAGCAGAAAGAGGGAGATTGTGATCCCGCTGTATAGAGCGCTGTGAGGCCACATTTGGAATACTGTGTTCAGTTCTGGAGACCTCACCTACAAAAAGATATTGATAAAATTGAACGGGTCTAAAGACGGCCTACAAAAATGGTGGAAGGTCTTAAGCATAAAACTAATCAGGAAAGACTTCATGAACTCAATCTGTATAGTTTGGAGCAGTGTTTCCCAACCTTGGCAAATTGAAGGTATTTGAACTTCAACTCCCAGAATTCTGGAAGTTGAAGTCCAGATATCTTCAAGTTGCCAAGGTTGGGAAACACTGGTCTGGAGAACAGAAGGGAAAGGGGGGACATGATCAAAACATTTAAATATATTAAAGGGTTAAATAAGGTTCAGGAGAGAAGTGTTTTTAATAGGAAACTGAACACAAGAACAAGGGGGCATAATCTGAGGTTAATTGGGGGAAAGATGGAAAGCAACGTGAGAAAATATTAGTAGTAGATGCTTGGAACAAACGTCCAGCAGACATGGTTGGTAAATCCACAGGAACTGAATTTAAACATGACTGGGGTAAACATAGATCCATACTAAGATAAAATACAGGAAGTAGTATAAGGGCAGACTAGATGGACCATGAGGTCTTTTTATGCTGTCTATCTTCTATGTTTCTATCTTTCATAGACTGGAGTCCATAAGAAGCCAGTGTTTTTAAATGCTCTTCATTCCTCTGTATTTCTTGTTCAAGTGAAACGATGGCAGCATGAATGAGGGTCATTATAGTGGTGTCAGCATTCCAAATAACACATCCACCAAAAGCAGAACTCCGAGGCAGGTAGATTCCTCAAAGAACATGTTTATTGAATACATCATAGCAGCACAGCTAGTGAAAACCAACCCTAAAAGTTCCTGCCATTTTCCCCTAATTAAAAGAGCAAATATTTCCTTCGCCAAGTGTCACCAATCATATTCTCCAATGAAGTAATGCTTAGTCACTCCTCTTGTCCTTCACTCCATCTGTTGGGTTGACCTTGCTTCAGTGATGGGTTCCTACAGGAACGGTCAGGAATGTAGTTCCGGTAGCAAAATTTGGAGTTCTACCCCAGGGCACCCAATTTGCACTGAAAGATGTTGAAACAAAATGCATAAGCCACGCCCACAGTGTGGTAGTAAAAGGTTTGGTAACCCATCACTGCCTTGCTTCCTACAAGAAAATGTCTTGTTTTGACTGGTAGCAAGATTTTATTTATTTATTTGTCTGTCTGTCTGTCTGTCTGTCTGTCTGTCTGTCTGTCTGTCTGTCTGTCTATCTATCTATCTATCTATTTTGTATGCCACCCCTCTCCGTAGACTCGGGGCGGCTCACAACAACAATAAAACAATTCAAGACAAATCTAATAATTTAAAAACATTTAAAAACCCTGTTATTAAAGCAGACATATAAACAAACATGCCATACATGAATTGTATACGCCCCGGGGAGATGTCTCAATTCCCCCATGCCTGATGGCAGAGGTGGATTTTAAGGAGTTTACAAAAGGCAAGGAGGGTGGGGGCAGTTCTAATATCAGGGGGGAGCTGGTTCCAGAGGGTTGGGGCCGCCATAGAGAAGGCTCTTCTCCTGGGACCTGCCAAACGACATTGTTCAGTTGACGGGACCCAGGAGAAGTCCAACTCTGTGGGACCTAATCAGTCGCTGGGATTTGTGCGGCACAAGGTGGTCCCGGAGATATTCTGGTCCGATGCCATGAAGGGCTTTTTGGGTCATAACCAACACTTTGAATTGTGACTGGAAATTGATCGGCAACCAATGCAGACTGCAGAGTGTTGGTGTAACATGGGCATACCTTGGGAAGCCCATGATTGCTCTCGCAGCTGCATTCTGCATGATCTGAAGTTTCCGAACACTTTTCAAAGGTAGCCCCATGTAGAGAGCATTACAGTAGTCGAGCCTCAAGGTGATGAGGGCATGAGTGACTGTGAGCAGTGAGTCCCGGTCCAGATAGGGCCACAACTGGTGCACCAGGTGAACCTGGGCAAACGTCCCCCTCGCCACAGCTGAAAGATGGTTCTCCCCCTTCCTTCCCTCTCTCAAAGTCCATGGCAACAACTATAAGGCCAGAAAAGATGGCTTCACTTCAGAGTTGACAAGTGGTGTGTCTAGCTTGGAGATCATTTTCTCCAGAGAGGTATGTATTGTTCACATCGATGTCTAGATATTAATCTATTCTAAGGATTTTTATTATTTGTTACTCACATTCAATCCTCTCCATTCAGTTTTTAACCGGTCTAGTCTTGTTCAACCGTCCCATTCTCTACTCTCTCCCTGATATAAATGGAATAAAACAATATGACATTGTAACAATAAGAAATAAAATGCTAACTAAAATAAAAATGTTAAAACTGGTATGACAAGCTTTAAAAGAATTGCAAACAGTCTTAATGATATGAACCTCTATTTGTGCCTATATTCCGAGAGTGGAAAAAATGTGTCTTTTGGAAAGCCAGGAATGAAAAATCTTTTTTCTTTACATCAAGCTAAAACACTTTTAAGTGTAGGAGTGTTATATAAGAAGACTTTTACTGAAAGGGCAATGCAGAATTGTTATTTTACTCCATTTTCCCCAAACAGAAACATATTGCAAAATTATGAAAATAGCAATTGAAGTAAGGAACATTCAAGATGTTAAATCAAACATAGCAAAATGTTGTTCTTTTCTTTTGGGGTCATTCCAATGTTCTTTCGGTGGTTTGACCAGTCTAGTAATTTGATCTAGAGGGAAAAAAGCATATACAGTGATCCCTCGGTTAGCGCGGGGGTTACGTTCCAAGACCTCCCGCGCTAACCAATTTCCGCGTTATACTGGATGCGGAAGTAAAAACACCATCTGCGCATGCGCGCCCTTTGTTCCATGGCCGCACATGCACAGAAGGTGGAGCGACGCAAGTTCGGAGGCTGGCAATGCAATGGTGATTTTTCCGGGCTCCTCGCCGCTACCCACAGGGCAGCGCTGGCGGCAATGGCAATGGCAACCCTCCCTCCTTCCCTTCTCTCCCTCCCTCCTTCCTTCCCTCCTTCCCTTCTCTCCCTCCCTCCTTCCCTCCTTCCTTCCTCTCACCGGCTTTCTTGGGGCAGCGCTGGCGGCAATGGCAATGGCAACCCTCCCTCCTTCCCTTCTCTCCCTCCCTCCTTCCTTCCCTCCTTCCCTTCTCTCCCTCCCTCCTTCCCTCCTTCCTTCCTCTCACCGGCTTTCTTGGGGCAGCGCTGGCGGCAATGGCAACGGCAACCCTCCCTCCTTCCCTTCTCTCCCTCCCTCCTTCCTTCCCTTCTCTCCTTCCCTCCCTCCCTCCTTCCCTCCTGATGACGAGATTTTGGCCAATCAGCAATCAGTATGACGTCATCGGGCGGGAAAAACCGTGGTGTAGGAAAAAAAACGTGGACTTATTTTTTAATTAATATTTTTTGAAAAACCGCATTGCAGCGTTTCGCGCTAATCGAGACCGCGCAAATCGAGGGATCACTGTATATATATATTTTAAAAGAGCTTTTGTTCTTTTAATTTTCTTTTTCTTCAATACCTAGTCAAAGGAATTAAAATAATTTTAAAGTGATATTTGTGATGGTTGGAAAAGAAGGCTGAAAGAAGATGGAAGGGAAAGAGAGTTGAGCCAAGAAAAAGACAACAACGGCACAAAATTGGTAGGAAAAGCAAGTAGGATGCTTGGCTGCATAGCTAGAAGTATAACAAGCAGGAAGAGGGAGATTGTGATCCCGCCATATAGAGTGCTGGTGAGACCACGTTTGGAATACTGTGTTCAGTTCTGGAGACCTCACCTACAAAAAGATATTGACAAAATTGAACGGGTCCAGAGATGGGCTACAAGAATGGTGGAAGGTCTTAAGCATAAAACGTATCAGGAAAGACTTAATGAACTCAATCTGTATAGTCTGGAGGACAGAAGGAAAAGAGGGGACATGATTGAAACATTTAAATATGTCAAAGGGCTAAATAAGGTCCAGGAGGGAAGTGTTTTTAATAAGGAAAGTGAACACAAGAACAAGGGGACGCAATCTGAAGTTAGTTGGGGAAAAGATCAAAAGCAACGTGAGAAAATATTATTTTACTGAAAGAGTAGTAGATCCTTGGAACAAACTTCCAGCAGATGTGGTTGGTAAGTCCACAGTAACTGAATTTAAACATGCCTGGGATAAACAAATATCCATCCTAAGATAAAATACAGAAAGTAGTATAAGGGCAGACTAGATCATGAGGTCTTTTTCTGCCGTCAGTCTTCTATGTTTCTATGTTTCTACATGGGTTCATATTATATAGAGATAGTTAATGGCCTGACACAGGGGTGTCAAGCCCACGGCCCATGGTCTGGATGTGTCATGCACTGGCTGGGCCCATCCCTGGTTTAGTGAAGGGGAAAAAATCACGATCCATCACCTGATGATGTGACACCTCAGGTATGACACCCCTAGGCTGACATAACCATCCATCTCGCCCCTGTTTCTACACTGATCCTCCTATTTAATTTATTGTTAATGTTTTTCATTTTCATACTTGAGGTTTTAATACTTCTAACTTTTAATTACCAATATTGTTTTGATGATATTGTAAGCCACCCAGAGACACACAATATTGAGATAAACAGCACATAAATTTAATTAATTAGTTAAAAATTTAAAAAAAGATATGAGATAGGGAGGTAGGAAGGAGAGGGAAGGAGAGAAGGAGGAAAGGAAAGAAGAAAGGAAGTAAGGAAGGAGAGTGGGTGGGAGGGAGGGAAGGAAGGAAGGAGGAAGGAAGGAAGGTAGGAAGGAGAGTGGGTGGGAGGGAAGGAAGGAAGGAGGAAGGAAGGAAGGTAGGAAGGAGAGTGGGTGGGAGGGAGGGAAGGAAAGAAGGAAGGAAGAAGGAAGGAAGGAGAGTGGGTGGGAGGGTAGGAAGGAAGGAAGGAGAGTGGGTGGGAGGGAGGGAAGGAAGGAAGGAGGAAGGAAGGAATGAGAGTGGGTGGGAGGGAGGGAGGAAAGGAAAGAAGGAAGGAAGAAGGAAGGAAGGAAGGAAGGAGAGTGGGTGGGAGGGAAGGAAGGAAGGAGGAAGGAAGGAAGGAGAGTGGGTGGGAGGGAAGGAAGGAAGGAGGAAGGAAGGAAGGAAGGAGAGTGGGTGGGAGGGAAGGAAGGAAGGAGGAAGGAAGGAAGGAGAGTGGGTGGGTGGGAGGGAGGGAGGGAGGGAGGGAAGGAAAGAAGGAAGGAAGAAGGAAGGAAGGAGAGTGGGTGGGAGGGAAGGAAGGAAGGAGGAAGGAAGGAGAGTGGGTGGGAGGGAAGGAAGGAAGGAGGAAAGAAGGAAGGAAGGTAGGAAGGAGAGTGGATGGGAGGGAGGGAGGGAAGGAAAGAAGGAAGGAAGAAGGAAGGAAGGAAGGAAGGAGAGTGGGTGGGAGGGAAGGAAGGAGAGTGGGTGGGAGGGAAGGAAGGAAGGAGAGTGGGTGGGAGGGAGGGAAGGAAGGAAAGAAGGAAGGAAGAAGAAAGGAAGGAAGGAAGGAAGGAGGAAGGAAGGAAGGAAGGAAGGAGAGTGGGTGGGAGGGAGGGAGGGAGGGAAGGAAGGAAGGAAGTTTCATTTCAAAAAATAATTGTAATTGTACTGGGCTTTGCTGAAAGAAGAGGCCATGCTTCGGCAGTTGAATTAATCAGAAGGATCCATATTTTAAACATATGGTAATAAGAATGCTAAGCAGACAAAATATAATTCCCTGAATTATTTCAATATTTTGCATTTTCCATACTTATCCATTTCCTGGACCGCAGGATGTGGAAAGAAGAGCAACTGTATTCCGATACATTTTACAGATGAAAATGAAGTAGGTAGCGAGGAAATGCAAAATAAGATGAGTGGTTTAGCACCATTGGCTTTAGACCTGTTTACATCAATACAGTATACAGTAGTTCATTCTTGCCATGCATTTCCCTGACTTCTGCTGAAGAAAAGTGGCTCTAAATTCAAAAAAACTTCTACATATTAATGTTTTCAGCTGTATGGTTGAGGATGACCTTATTTGCAATGCTTTAATAACAGATTTTTACAGTCTTTTTTTTTTTAAAAAAAACAACCCTACAAGCCCTCCTAGATATATTTTCTTTTAAATGGAAAAAGTTGGAAGGGAGGGAAAAAGGGAGGGAAGAAGGAATGCTTTATTCAGAAGGATGCATTTAAAAAGGTATATATTGTTTCAGATATTTTAGCAATCCTTTAACACTTGCAAAGCCACATTTCTGTTGTAATAAACTGCTCCGTTGACTGTTATTGCAGAAATTATAAATATGAACATTTGAGATGCAAAGAACTTTGAAATAAATACAGCTGGGCAGGTTTGAAATCGTTTCCCAAGGCTATGTAAGCAAGAGATTTGTAAAATAGGATGCTGAAATGTTAATAATGCTGAGTAATAAAACAGAAAGCCACAAGCACCAATCATATAACACAGATTCATATACTGTGTAGAACAGTGGAAATTGGAAAATATCACTGCACACACAAAGTGATAGAAATTAAATTTTAATACAGCCAACAAAGCCAGACAGTTTATTTCTTGATGTAAATCTTGCACGTAATGCTTTATTATTTTGTTTTGCTATTTTTCTTCCATTTCTTCTCTGGTCTTTTGCTGAAGAGTCCTGAAATCATTCCAATTTTTCTTTTGTGTCCTCCTCCTCCTCCTCCTCTTCTTCTTCTTCTTTCTTCTTCTTCTTCTTCTTCTTCTTCTTCTTCTTCTTCTTCTTCTTCTTCTTCTTCTTCTTCTTCTTCTTCTTCCTTCTTCTTCTTTCTTCTTATTTTTCTCCTTCTCCTCCTCCTCTTCCTTCTTTTTTGCCATGTTTTTAATTGATTTTTAAATATTTACATGTTAGTATTTTTCAGGTGGGTTTGACATCCATATAAAGTATTTACATTCATATCATTGTATTATATATGTATACATTATGTACACAATCCTTTATAATATTCTTCTTTTCCATCCATCTCTTACTGTTGTTTTGCATTTCTTTTTTGTGTCCATTTGTACCATTTTGTCCAAGTGGAATAATAATCCAACTCCTTTTGATCATTTAGTTCCATACTTAATTGGTCCATTCCTCCTCCTTCCCCTCCTCCTCCTCTTCCTCCCCCTCCTCCTCTAGTGGTCTCACTTGAAACACAAATAACCAGGCTCACTTTATCATTCTTTGACCACATTATGAGAAGATCTATTTCTTTGGAAAAGGAATGAATTTGAGGAGAGGAGCAGGAAGGTGGATGGTTTCAATTTCAACAACAATGGATGCCTTATTGAGAGATCTCAAGGACCAAATTGGAGACATCTGGGTATCTGCAAATTTGATTATTTTTTTCATATGTCTCTTAAGACAATATGCATGGTCACATTATTGCTTATGCTTGATAGAAAAGTAAGAAAACAGGAATTGTGTAAATTTTTTATGAGCAGGAGTTATATAAAACTTTTATGAACTTAATTCATAATTATTTCTATATATTTGAAACAGTATTGATTATATCACATAAAGCAAAGATATGAATCTTTATGGAAAACCCAGTAAATTATTACCCTCTGATATTAAACAACTGTAGCATTGTAATCTTAATTTTAACTCTTTTTAAAGATGCTTGGGAAAAAGTAGTTAGATATTTATTACACCATGTCTTTTAAGTGAGTGTATACAACTTATACATCTTATACTTATACAGAGTGGATACATCTATCTCTGAATCAACCTCATTTTGGAGACGGTAGGAAATTTTGGGGAAGGCAAAGTTATGGGCAAATAGATGTTCCCAATCGTTTTGATCAGCTTATTCCTCATTACGGTTTAAGCTGTTTGAGTTACTGCAAGATGAATTTAATTATATAAAATTGCAGGATGGCATTGCATTCAATTGATTTCACAAACGGGTCCAGATACATTAGCAGTATCTAAAATTCCTGAATTGTCAGTACTGAAATAATGAGATGTTCTAGCATTGGAATACTAAATTACAAATGTTTTTTTAAAAAACAATGAAGCAAAGGTAGCTTAACTGGGAGAAGTACTCTAAAATAAAGATGTCTATGGTGTTTCTTAATCATCCAGGTCATGAATGGGACAGTACCTTTGGATCTAGAACAAGACTGGATGTGTCACATGCAGGCCACACCTACCCCAGTTCCGTGAAGGGAAAATGTATTTTGTCCAAAACACAGTGAAGGTTACAGAGGTTATCCTCATAGTGTTCTGGATTCTGGTTGGAACTTTGGTTAATTGGAAATAATGCTTACAAAATGAATTACATGCAGTCAAATTCTTTCATCTCATTTCTTCACGATAAGAGCACAAAAGCATTTCTCCAGCACTCCTCCCTTATCTTAAGATTTATGGCTAGGCAGAGTTAGTCCAAACCAATAAAAACAGCTGCTAAATAACAGAGAAAAGACTTAGCTTACTTTGTAGCCATATCGTGGCACGTCCATAATTGATTACAACATTGAAAACTCCGCCCTTCTTCTCCGCTGGCACCCGGACATGACGAATAAATCACTTAAGTAATTAACCCATTCCTCCCCTTAATATTTCTTTCCTGACACTTGTTCTCTGCATCTCTGCACCCACCTGAAATGTGGATTTAGCCATCTATTATCTGTCTCTTCTTCACTGGAGCCTGGGCTTGTAGCCACGTCCTGTGGCTGGCCTCCCACTTGTTCTGACACTTGTAATCCAGGACCCGCCACTAATTCATAAACACTATCTGAATCAGAATCTGCAAAATCTTCAAAATCTTCCAACTGACCAGGAGTATATACAACCCTCATAGTAAGTTATATCAATGCAAGAATAAAAGAAAAGATATGGGGATAAAATATATAGAAAAGGAAGAAGGAAATATAAAGAAATATAGGAGAGACAATAGGACAGGGGACGGAAGGCACGCTGGTGCACTTATGCACACCCCTTACTGACCTCTTAGGAATCTGGAGAGGTTAACCGTGGATATTCTAAGGGTTAAGTGTTGGGGGTTAGGGAATGACACTACTGAGCCAGGTAATGAGTTCCACGCTTCTACGACTTGATTGCTAAAGTCATATTTTTTACAGTCAAGTTTGGAGCAGTTAAAATTAAGTTTGAATCTGTTGTGTGCTCTTGTGTTGTTGTGGTTGAAGCTGAAGTAGTCGTTGACAGGGAGGGCATTGCAACATATGATCTTGTGGGCAATATTTAGATCATGTTTAAAGTGTCATAGTTCTAAGCTTTCTAGACCCAGGATTGTAAGTCTAGTTTCATAGGATATTCTGTTTCGAGTGGAGGAGTGAAGGGCTCTTCTGGTGAAGTATCCTTGTACATTTTCGAGGGTGTTAATGTCCGAGATGCGGTATGGGTTCCAAGCAGATGAGCTGTATTTGAGGATGGGTCTTGCGAAAGTTTTGTAAATTCTGGTAAGTAGTGTGAGATTGCTGGAGCAGAAGCTACGTAGGATTAGGTTAACAACTTTTGAATGTGATATGTCATGTGACGGCAACATGATAGCAGTAGCAGTAGCACTTAGACTTATATATCTCTTCACAGTGCTTTACAGCCATCTCTAAGTGGTTTACCCCATGGTCAGCATATTGCCCCCAACAGTCTGGTTTCTCATTTTACTCACCTCGGAAGGATGGAAGGATGAGTCAACCTTGAGCCTGGTGAGATTTGAACTGCCAGATTGCAGGCAGCCGGCAATCAGAAGAAGTAGCCTCCCATTCTCTATTCTAACCACTGCACCATTATGGCTCTGATGTGGCAAGTTTGACACCTGTGGTCCAGAATATCTTGGTAACTAGAACTATTGCTCACAGATGAAGAAATTACAAATGGAATCATAAAAGCTCCTCCTTTCTTTTATACCTCTCACAACACCTGAAAAATGATGGTACTCCAATTGTATAATTGCAGTCACCATATCTGCTTTATTTACCCCTCTGTGTGGACGTTCCTGCTGGTAACGGATTAATGCCTACCGGTCCTTAAAAAAAATATTAAGTTTCTTATAATTGTACATGGAGAAAATCAATGCTTGCTAGGAGTAAAAAAATGACTTGATGGCACATAATCAATTGTTAATCAATATTTGTAAGAATAATTCACTGCAGAGAAAGTTTCAGAAGAATCTCTTTTAAGTGTGTAATGTTCCAGATGTAAAGCAGGGAGCAGACACTGGCTTAAATGATATGGGTTGTCCTATGTTTATTCCAATTTGATTTCCGATCCATAAATTTGCTAATACAGTAATACCTCGTCTTACCAACTTAATTGGTTCCAGGACGAGGTTCGTAAGGTGAAAAGTTTGTAAAATGAAACAATGTTTCCCATAGGAATCAATGGAAAAGCCAATAATGCGTGCAAGCCGATTAAGAAAATCCAAAACATTAAGGCTTAAAAAAAAAAAGCTGCCGGCAGACGAAGCTGAGGTGAACGGAGTGGGGGGAGGGACAGCGAGAGGTGGCAAGAGGTGGCATTCCCAATGAAGCAAGGCAAAAAGAGCTTCTCTTGATCTCCATGAGTCCCTCCCGTTTTTTTCCACCCTGTCCTGCACCTTTCTCCCCTCTTGATCTCCATGGGTCCCTTCCGTTTTTCCCACCCTGTCCTGCACCTTTCTTCCCTCTTGATCTCCATGGGTCCCTCCCGTTTTTCCCACCCTGTCCTGCACCTTTCTTCCCTCTTGATCTCCATGGGTCCCTCCCGTTTTTTCCCACCCTGTCCTGCACCTTTCTCCCCTCTTGATCTCCATGGGTCCCTCCCGTTTTTTCCCACCCTGTCCTGCACCTTTCTCCCCTCTTGATCTCCATGGGTCCCTCCCGTTTTTTTCCACCCTGTCCTGCACCTTTCTTCCCTCTTGATCTCCATGGGTCCCTCCCGTTTTTTCCCACCCTGTCCTGCACCTTTCTCCCTTCTTGATCTCCATGGGTCCCTCCCGTTTTTTCCCACCCTGTCCTGCACCTTCCTTCCCTCTTGATCTCCATGGGTCCCTCCCGTTTTTTCCCACCCTGTCCTGCACCTTTCTCCCCTCTTGATCTCCATGGGTCCCTCCCGTTTTTTCCCACCCTGTCCTGCACCTTTCTCCCCTCTTGATGGATATGCCGCCCTGAGTCTATGGAGAGGGGTGGCATTCAAATCAAATCAAATCAAATCAAATCAAATCAAATCAAATCAAATCAAATCAAATCAAATCAAATCAAATCAAATCAAATCAAATCAAATCAAATCAAATCAAATCAAATCAAATCAAATCAAATCAAATCAAATCAAATCAAATCAAATCAAATCAAATCAAATCAAATCAAATCAAATCAAATCAAATCAAATCAAATCAAATCAAATCAAATCAAATCAAATCAAATCAAATCAAATCAAATCAAATCAAATCAAATCAAATCAAATCAAATCAAATCAAATCAAATCAAATCAAATCAAATCAAATCAATAATGTGTCATATTTCCCATTTGGTATTTTACCCTTCTGAGATGTAGGAACAGAAACTTTGTTTCTATGATATTAAAACAAATATGAATATCAATGACATTAAAACAAACAGCACCATAAGATCAAAATTTCTCTTATCCTGGTGGCTAAACAAATACATTAATCAGAATCAGATGGAATTAGAATACGGTACTTACAATACCGGACATCTCAAAATGTAGGTACAACTTACTACAAAGAAACTCTGATTTGTGAAAAGAAGCAGTTAACTTTTTATTTCTTGCTCTTTGTGGGTAAATTTCAGAACTTTGGAAAAAATTCAGAGAAGAACAACTATGACCAAGGGCCTAGAGCAGGGGTGGGCAATTAATTTTGCCAAGGGGCAGCATGAGAAATTGGGATGGTTTTAGAGGGCCAGACTAATATAACGTGGCGGTGGCTGTCCCCAAGGCCACCTGACAGTCATCGGCTGGAGGACGGCAGCTCGTCCCCGGCGATGAGTGGGGCGGGTGGCATCCAGCCGGCGGAGGTGTGCACAAGGCAGCTTCGATCATTCAACGGACGGGGCTCAGCTCCATCAGCCCCCACCCCAATCTCCTGCCTTCGGGGGTGCCGTAGTTTTGCCATCACAGGTTATTATTAAGATCTCCAATTTCAAGATACTTTGATGTTTGTTATTACTTTGTTGTATTATGCTTACTTTTCTTATAAAGTGGTAAAAGTGATATGGATGTGAGGGTTAGAAGCTAGGGGAAAATATTTTAAATACCAAGGCCCTCGGAAATGGAAGAAAGCTAATTTTTCAGCTTTTTGACCTTTCGTACTAATCATTACTGTAAATGTTTTAATGAAAATGTTTGCTGGTGCAATACATACACTGAATAATGTCTCTTAATCTAATTTGGAATGATTTTATTCATTTTTGCTAAAAAACAAAACAAAACATTTTCCCCTCAGTTTGCCCAACATCATCCTTTTTTTTCAAATGGGGTGAATGATTGCTATGAAGATGGTTAAACAAAAATGCTGGAAATTAATTTTGTATTGTAGTACATATTTTTTTCTTAATTATTGGAGACCCCTGGGTTATTTTTAATCTGCTAATCATTAACAGGGTTATTTTAATGTTTATATAAATAAATTCTCCTCAAGTCCTGCTAAGGATAATGGAAAATGTGCACATTTGTTTCAGACATAATAGACTGAACCATTCATTCCAAGTAAATGCTATAGGGATTGTATTATTTCATTCAGGATTTAATTCAACTAAATTCAACTAGGTTTTTGGAGGTTTATTTTGAGGTAATGCATTGAATCAACAGTACTGTTCTATGTTACTGTAGTGGAATATAGTCTGGATTTCCAGAAGGGAGGGGCTGTATTGCAGAGGGCAAAGAGACAAGGAAGCAGAGAATGTTTGGTTGAGAGTTAAAATAGCTGCTCCATAAAAATTCCCAGAGGATATCCATGGTATGATGATTCAAATAGTACTTGTTATAGTTTGGCAAGAATCTGTCTATAGGTGATGAGCAATAAAGGAAACTGCTCGGATGTTATTCCACATATCTTAGTTCTTTGGGGGTGAGGGTTGACAGTTACCCATAACTTTGGAATGGCTTGATTAACATGTGATATTAGGTAAAATGGTAGATGCTATAAAAACAGATCAAAGCATGTTTTTCTAATGTTACATATCCATCTTATACTTGATATCATTCCCCCAAAATTTCTGAAAATGAACAACCACAGAAGGTAAAATTCTAGAAGGATTCTTTTTTTAAAGGAAAATTGACAATGTTTCATTAAAGTAAAAATAAAAATTCCTCACCTGCAGGCAAGCTATAGCTTATCATAAATTTTAATAGAGCTTCCAGAATAAATAGAGAAATGGGGCAATTTAATATCTGCAGGGTAAAAAATACCAACATCATCACATTAATGTCTTGCAGTTTCATTGTCTGGAATATAAAGAACATTTGTGATACTATCTAGTTCTGACCAACAGAAAAGTTTATGTTATGATTCCTTTGAATCACCGGCTCTTCTTTAATTAACAGAAACATTGCTAGGATACTTTAAAAACCAATAAATGCTATTAGGTGAATGTTATTAGGCTATCTAATATCTTAAATAAATGTTATATATATAGAAAGTATAAGGGTTGTTTTTAATTTTTTTTAAAAAAAAATATTGCACAAGCAAATTTTTAGGTAGTTCTTGACTTACTACAGACCACCAACTGTTTGTGACCGGACCGGCCGCTATCTGTGACTGGTCCACGGAGGTCGGGGTCCGCTCCAGTGCGAGGATAAAAGAGCTCACCGCATCTGCCGGGACTCCTCCAGTTCCTGCTTTTCTGATGAATTATAATGAAAGCAGGAACTGGAGGAGTAGCGACAGACATGGTAAGCTCTTTCATCCTCACATTGGAGTGGACCCCAGCCTCCTACTCGGCAGACAGAGTTCGACTCCATCAGCCCCCACCCTAATTTCCCACCTTCGGGGGTGCCTTTGGGAGGGTGCAGCAGTCAGTGAAGGTGCTCTGAGCAGAGGGCATCAGCTGCAGAATTCCCGAGCTGAGACAGCTTTGCTTGGAGCACCTTCACCGTCACCTCAATGCATCCAGCCAGCAGAGGAGCCCGTGGGGCAGCTTCGATCATCTGATGGGATGGAGTTCAGCTCTATCAGCCCCCAACCCATCTCCCACCTTCGCTGTTGGGAGGGCACAGCGGTTGGCAAAGGTTTCTCTTTCTCTTACATTGCAAATTCTGCCAATGGCATTGGATCCTGGAATAAATCAATTCAGTACATTATCTCTAACCAAAGGAAGAAAGAGAGACATCCACGAAGACAAGGAAGACAGGCAGCTTTTGTGTTTAATGTGCCAGAAAATTTTGGCTACAGTCACGCATGTAAATAAGTATGCAAATGTAACCCCTATGATTCTGCCAAGGTCGACAAAACCTAAGGCTATTTCTGCTGAGTAAGTGTCTAATCACTCAACATGAAATGTGGCTCCGCTAAGATAAGGCAGATCTGGAAACCTGCCATTTTGTTTCAGATTTATTTCCTGGGCAATCGTATTCTGAACTCCTGGGAATTCCAAATCAAATTTATTAATTTGGCAAAGTTTTCCCCCAAATCTCTTCGAGATTAATTTATTCTCTTCCTTTCTCATTATTAATGCATGCCTGCATTTCTCAATACGTTGTTCAGCTTCTCAATCACATAATATCCTGTCTCCTTAAGGTGGAGAACTGTGCGCATTATAGGGAAGACGAATAACATTAGCAACATTCAATCATATGTGTTTCATCTATTTCAGTCCAGAAAATCAGACTTGCATAAAACTAATCTGAATTTTTTGTATTACATCTGCTGTTCTTTTTAGTATATCGGCTTTAAACTTGCAAAATAAATTATAGCTTTATATATTTACTCAACTTCTACAACTTTATTTATTTACTAAGCTTCTATACAGCTTACAGTTCTAAAATTCTAAAATAATTAAAACAATTTAGAAAACATTAAAACTATAAAAATAGCCACAAGATAAATAAATATAAACAGCAGCTCTGATGATTACTCAGACATTGTTCTTTATAATGAAAATTCACTTAAACCAAGCCCTCTTTTGGGATAGCAAAGAGCACTTGTCTCCAAACAATGTGGTAATTTGTACAAGTCCCTTATCAGTTCTGTGATACATAGCTTGCAGCTGTGAGGCAATTCACAGTCCTTTTTCTTTCACAAAGTGAAACACACTTTGCTCTGGTTTAGTTTCAAAGCAGGGAAAAATCAGCACACAAAGGTCAAAGTCAGCAAAGCAGGCACGAAACACAACGATCAGATAATCCTCCACAATGGCCAAACCCACAGGCTGCTATTTATAGCAGCCTCACTAATTACCACAGCCCCACCCAACCACAGGTGGCCTCATTTTCTTTGATAATAATCTCTCAGTTGTTGCTGCCTATCATCGCTCTCCGCATGCGTGGCTGTATCATTAACTCTTGTTCTGAATCCAAGGAGCAGCTAGATAATTGATCTCCTTCTGAGCTGTCTGCCACACTCTCCTCCTCCCTGTCACTCATGTCTTCTTGGTCAGAGGAGCCTTCATCAGCAGATTCCACCGGGAGCAAAACAGGCCTGCAGCATGTGGATGTCTCCCCCACATCCACAGTCCTTGGGGCAGCAGCTGGGCCAGAGCTAACCACAACACAGTGCAATCAAATATATCTCCTCTATATACAAATGCTGCTTTAACAATATTCAGTAAAGCTTACTTACATGTAAATACTAAACCAATCCAGGTTTCTCCGTATCAACATTACAGCTCTAACTCAATCATGCTCAAATTGCTCCACCCAACTAACAACAGCCAATATTAACAGCCAACTAACAGCCAACAATCATTGTAAAGTTGCTTTGCATTTTATAATGCTCTGGCCCAATCAGGTTGCAGTTTATACCCTATGACTCAGCATTCATTCATGCTTACATCCTTCCTTTACCTTATATGTTAACATAATGGAATATCACCTAGAATTGAGCTAATCCTTGACAGACCCTTCATTCCAGTGCTGGGTTCAAAAAAAACGACTATCAGTTTTGTGGGCATGGCTTGGTGGAAGTGGCATAGCTTGGTAGGCATGGCTTGGTGGGCGGGGCAGGGGTAGAATACTGTAAAATCTACATTCCCACCTCAAGGTTACTGCAAAATACCCATTTCCTCCCAAACAGGCAGAGAATAGATGGGGTGGGACCAGTCAGGGGTGGTATTTATCGGTTCTCTGAACTACTCAAAATTTTCACTACCGGTTCTGCAGTGCTGGTCAGAATCTGTTGAATCCCACCTCTGCCTCATACATTCCATGTTTTGAGTCCAGGTACACAGCCACGTTTTTAAATCTTTGTGAAAAGCCAACAGGGTTGGAGTTATTCTAATCTCTGAGGCAAGACTATTCCAGAAGACAGGGTATATAGCAGAAAAATCCTTTCTAATTCTGGCCAATCAGCATGCTTTGAACATGATCTGCAATATTTTCAATAAGTTGGATAGGATCAGATGGATAAAAACTTTTGGAAAAAGACAGTCCTGCAGATAACTATTGAAATGCCATTCATGCCCTCCTCACCTCGAGGTTCGACTACTGTAATGCTCTCTACATGGGGCTACCTCTGAAAAGTGTTCGGAAACTTCAGAACGTGCAGAATGCAGCTGCGAGAGCAATCATGGGCTTCCCTAGGTGTGCCCATGTTACACCAACACTCCGCTGTCTGCATTGGTTGCCGATCAGTTTCCGGTCACAATTCAAAGTGTTGGTTATGACCTATAAAGCCCTTCATGGCATCGGACCAGAATACCTCCGGGACCGCCTTCTGCCGCACGAATCCCAGCGACCAGTTAGGTCCCACAGAGTTGGCCTTCTCTGGGTCCCGTCAACTAAACTATGTTGTCTGGCGGGACCCAGGGGAAGAGCCTTCTCTGTGGCGGCCCCAACCCTCTGGAACCAGCTCCCCCCCAGAGATCAGAACTGCCCCCACCCTCCTTACCTTTTGCAAGCTCCTTGAAATCCACCTCTGTCATCAGGCATGGGGGAATTGAGATATTCCTTTCCCCGCAGGCCTATGCAAGTTATGCACAGTATGTTTGTGTGTATGTTTTGTTTTTTAGTAAGGGTTTTTTAATGATTTTTTAATTATTAGATTTGTAATATATTGTTTCTATTGTTGCTGTGAGCTACTCCGAGTCTGTGGAGAGGGGCGGCATACAAATCTAATAAGTAAGTAAGTAAGTAAGTAAGTAAGTAAGTAAGTAAGTAAGTAAGTAAGTAAGTAAATAAATAAATAAATAATAACAACACTTCAAATATAATCCCAACATTTTTGACATTTCAAATGCCATACAGAGCTGTACAGGTAGTGCTCGAATTACAACAGCTTTCCAGTGATTGTTCGAATTTACAACGGGACTGAAAAAAGTGACAATTTTTCACACTTACAACTATTGCATGATCATGTGATCAAAATTCAGACACTTGACAACCAACTCATATTTACGATGGTTGCTGTATCCTGTGATCATGTGATCACCTTTTGCCATCTTCTGACAAGCAAAGTCAATGGGGAATCCAGATTCACTTCACAAACATAGCAAGAAAGGTCGTAAAATGGGTCATGAATTCACTTAACAGCTGTTTTGCTTAGCAATAAAATTGGGGTTGTAACTCGAGGACTATCTATATTTTCAGCTCCATATGATATATCTGTTCTGTACCTGTTCTAGAGCTGATCATGTCCAAAAGTACATACTGAAGGGAGTTTAAACTAAGCACTTCCTTCTTTTTTTAAAAAGTAGTTTATTAATTTATTGAAAAGGGGACAGGGTACAGGGGTACAAAGGAATGGAATTCCACTTCCAAATCAATATATGTAATAGATAAAAATCTATATAGTTTAAATCTTAAATGTAATATGATTATGTATAGTTTAATACTTTGAATTCATATACATTAAGCTATATATGTTATCGATCTTATTTGGATATGTGTTTTTTTTTCACTTCAAGTCTAAATCTTGAATGTAATATGATTATGTATAGTTTAATACCCTGAATTGATATACATTAAGCTATATATGTTATCAATGTTATTTGGATAGGTGTTTTTTTTCTTTTTATCCCTTTCATTCCTTTGTAAACTAAGCACTTCCATTCCTTTAAAAAGGCAAATACAATGCTAGATTGACATAACTCACATAGTCCATAATGTAGACATTTTGCAAGACTCTCTATTGCAGTTATATTATGTTCCAAGCTTACTTCAGAGTCATTTGAGAAAAGATTGTTGGACCAGGTGGTCTTTAATTTGAACCAACTTAGTTCTTTTTATGTTGTTAAATTTCCAATAAAAATAGGAGCTAATGGGAAAATGGATTTCTCCGGAGTCCATGAAAATGATCTCATTCAAGTTCTGACCATTGTTGAATACAGTACTGGTATAGATTTTTTCACTTCCGTACAAGCCTAAATCTTTGAATTGGATTCTAATGTAAGCTAAACAAAACCTCTTTTTAGGAGTGAGGATTATTATTAGTCAGCTAAAGTAAGACTTGATAGCTCTTGTGACTCATGAACTTATTGCAAAATTACTCCCTTGAAGTAAAAGAAGACAAATCAATTCATTAGAAGAGCAAGATATAACCCTGACAATTTAAGCTATTCGATTTGTGAGAACGTTAAAGACTTCTGGACATTGTTTAACTGAATCTTTAAATCGCTGCTTGCAGTCTGTAAGCAAATATGGAAAATATCATTTGAAATTACCATTTTCTATTCAGTAGAAAAGGCAGTACTTAAAAATGATAAGTTTCCAAAGAACTACATTCTTCCCACATAATAATAATGCTACAATAAGGTATAATAATTCTCAAACATTTCAAAATTGGATTTCAACCAAGAATTGCCAGATGTATAATATGTACATATACAGAAATAACAGTATTTCCTGAAATTGAATCATTAGCATCCATAATGAAAAAATGGGGCATTTTAAAAAATGGCTTCCTTTACTGATTGTACAAAAGCTTTGATTGTATTAAAAAAATGGATAGCCTTCAAAAATATGTGAATAATGGATCACCAGGCCTGGGGCCACTAGACTCTAGTCCCCTGGCCGATGAATGTGTTGAGAGTAAGTTGACCGAATGGGAATGATTGTCTTTTTATGGGTTTTTTAGCTTATAAATTTAATTAACCCTGGTGTGCTGCTCAATAACATACCCTAATCTTCTGTTCCTGGGTCTATTTGACCCGGACCGCAAATTGTTCATTTTAGGTACTTATATTTGGTCTTTTTGAAAGCTTTTTTCACTTGGAAACAAGTTTGAACATTTCTGCACACAATGAAATGAAAATTGAAAGGAAAAAATTAATGCTTATTGGTTTATTTTGCTGATAAAATGCGCCCCTCCGTTTTTGTGATTTTTTTTTTCAATTTACAGGTATAGATAGTTTTGCTTGCAAAATGCATTCTATTTTACTAATGTTGGTGTGGGATTGGTAGCTTGAACATTGAAAATTGAACTGAAAAAATTGATGCTTATTTGTTTATTTTGCACATAAAAGTCTTCCCCCCCACTGTTTTCAATTATTTCAATTTATATAAAAATTATGCTGTTAATTTCAAAATTACATACTTGTTTTTAGTAAAATGGATTTCTTTCATAAAATTGGTTGTCTGGCTATCATGTGCTTGCTTTTCAAAAGGATATTCCAAATATTTCAAGCCAAATATATATAAAAAGTGAAAATAATGGCACACAGTAAGGCTGAGGGGGGTGGTGACCCTTTTGTGACCAAAATAAACAAATAAGCATCTTTTTTTTTTCAGTTCATTTCTATTTTTCTTATGATCAGGAATGTTCAATTTAGTATATCAAAACTTTTTGGGGAAAGAGATTGGATTTAGGATGTTATATATTGTTCTGTTATATCTTGTAAGCTGCCCCAAATCCTTGGAGGAAGGTGGCATAAAAGTCGAATGAATAAATAATAATAATAATAATAATAATAATAATAATAATAATAATAATAATAAATAAATAAATAAATCTCAACTGACTATTGAAGAATTTTTGTGATGACCCCAAAGGAACAGATAGGTTGGAATATGAAACAACCAAGTAGTTCAAAATTGGGGAAGGGGTTTATCAAGGTTATATACTATCACCTTACATATTTAACCTATTTGCTTAATGTCATGAGAAATGTTGGACTACAAGAACCGGTAATTGGAATTAAAATTGCTGGAGGAAAAAAATCAATTACCTTTGATATGTTGAGGATGTCACTTTGATAGCTGGAAGGAAAAATATATAAGGAGTCTCTTTTTTGAAGATGAAAAAGAAGAGTATGAAAGCTGGTCTGCTGCTCACTATCTAATGCACACACACACAGCAGAGAGAGAGAGCGGGGCGGGGGAGAGGGAGGATATGTCAAAAGACAATTACAGCGTTGTGCAGAATATCTTAAAATATATGTCTAGTAAGGTGGGTTTGTCTGAATTTGTTTATTTGGTTCCCTGTTTAGTAAATCCATTGTTGTTAGCATCAGCATCATTACCAACATAATATTGCCAAATTTGGAGACTGTTTGCAAAAATACAGTGATCCCTCGATTTTCGCGGTCTCGATTTTCGCGAAACGCTATACCACGGTTTTTCAAAAAATAATAATTTAAAAATACTCCACGGGTTTTTTTCTATTCCACGGTTTTTCCCACCCGATGACGTCATACGTAATCACCAAGAGTCACTTCTCTGTCTCTTTCTCTTTCTTTCCTGTCATTCTCTGCTTCAATCATTTTCTCATTTCTCTTTTTTCCTCCCCTTTTTTCTATCATTTCTCTCTCTCTTCCTTCCACTCTTCTCTCTCTCTCTTTCTTCCTCTCTCTCACTCTCTTCCTTCCTTTCTCATCTCTTTCTTTCTTTCCTTCTCTCTCTTTCTCTATCTCTCCCCCTCTTGCTCTCTCTCTTTTTCTCACTTTCCCTCTCTCGTGCACCCACCAGCCTCCGGAGAATGCCTGTCCCGCCTCTCTTGCAGCAGAGGAGAGGTGGAGCGGGCGGGCAAAAGGACAAGTGGCAGGCGGGCGAACGGACAAGCGGCGGGAAGGCAAGTGGCGGGCGGACGAGCGGCGAGTGGCGGGCGGGCGAGCGGACAAGCGGCGAGCGGCGGGCGGGCGAAGGGACAAGCGGCGAGATGTTTATTTTATTTATTTAGATAGATGTGTATTAGTTGCACTTTCGTCGCTCTCCGGCTCCACCATCTGCACATGCGCGGCCATGGAAAAAGGGCACGCATGCGCAGATGGTGTTTTTACTTCCGCACCACTATATCGCGGATAATCGATTTTCGCGGGAGGTCTTGGAAAGTAACCCCCGTGAAAATCGAAGGATCACTGTAGTGTTTTCTTCAAAAACTTGCTTTTAAAAACTTTGCATCTTGGATGGCTAGGCTTGAGATGGAATCAAAATAAATGGGGAAAAATTGGTGTTTTGTGACTGTTTATACAGCTTAGCATCATCTTTTCTCCTAAACATATAAACATACAAGTACAAATACAAACAAGTCAGCCATATCATGTGTTATTGGAGTGGAAGGGTCTACACAACAAGCTATGACAAAAGCTAAGCTCCTACTCAGTGTTCCCTCTAATTTTTTTTGGGGGGGGGGCGGAAAAGTATAGTGTCTGAGCGGCAGTCCCTTTGGGACTGGGCGGCACAGAAATATTAAGTAAGTAAGTAAGTAAGTAAGTAAGTAAGTAAGTAAGTAAGTAAATAAATAAACAAACAAATAAATAAATAAATAAAAAACCCACCCTGTTTTGCCTCAGAGAATTTCAAAATAAAATACTGTACTGTGTGTCTATAACAGTGAGCTCATAATAGGGCAACTCTATCAATATCAAAATGCCACTTAAATAGTTGAGCTAGTTTCAAACTAGATTTTTATTTTCTTTCTCTCTTCCTTACTCCCATTCTTTTTCTTTCTCTTTTCCTTCCTCTCTTTTTTCTATCTGTTTCTCTCTCTTCCTCTCTTCCTCTCTCTCTCCTTCCCTCTCACTCTTTCCCTCTCGGCTTCTGGGCAGGTTTTAAAAACTCTGAGTTGATGATGATTTTTAAGTGAGCGATTGCTCACTGCTCAGCTTAGAGGGAACTATGCTCCTACTCTCTACTGAACCATCAACTCCTCATCGCATTTTAGCCTAATGTAGCATGTTGCATGAATCGCTCCTATCCACCCATGGATGATGTTTTACAATTGGCCCCTTAGAATGCCCTTAAATTCTAAATATACCCATCCACCAAATATTAAAATAATTTCAATTAACATAGAAACATAGAAGTCTGACGGCAGAAAAAGACCTCATGGTCCATCTAGTCTGCCCTTATACTATTTCCTGTATTTTATCTTAGGATGGATATATGTTTATCCCAGGCATGTTTAAATTCAGTTACTGTGGATTTATCTACCACGTCTGCTGGAAGTTTGTTCCAAGGATCTACTACTCTTTCAGTAAAATAATATTTTCTCAATATTAGAACTCATTTCTCAACTTCAGATTGTGTCCCCTTGTTCTTGTGTTCACTTTCCTAATAAAAACACTTCCCTCCTGGACCTTATTTAACCCTTTAACATATTTAAATGTTTCGATCATGTCCCCCCTTTTCCTTCTGTCCTCCAGACTATACAGATTGAGTTCATTAAGTCTTTCCTGATACATTTGATGCTTAAGACCTTCCACCATTCTTGTAGCTCGTCTTTGGATCCGTTCAATTTTGTCAATATCTTTTTGTACGTGAGGCCTCCAGAACTGAACACAGTATTCCAAATGTCACCAGCACTCTATATAGCGGGATCATAATCTCCTTCTTCCTGCTTGTTATACCTCTAGCTATGCAACCAAGCATCCTACTTGCTTTCCCTACCGCCTGACTGCACTGTTCACCCATTTTGAGACTGTCAGAAATCACTAACCCTAAATCCTTTTCTTCTGAGGTTTTTGCTAACACAGAACTGCCAATGCAATACTCAGATTGAGGATTCCTTTTCCCCAAGTGCATTATTTTACATTTGGAAACATTAAACTACAGTTTCCAATGCTTTGACCATTCATCTAGTAAAGCTAAATCATTTACCATATTACAGACGCCTTCAGGAATATCAACCCTATTGCACACTTTAAAGTCATCGGCAAATAGGCAAACCTTCCCTACCAAACCTTCCCCTATGTCACTCACAAACATATTAAAAAGAATAGGACCCAGAACAGACCCTTGTGGCACACCGCTTGTAACCTGTCTCTGCTCAGAATACTCGCCATTAACAATAACTCTCTGATGTCTATGCTTCAGCCAGCTGCAAATCCATTGAACTATCCAGGAATTAAGTCCAATCTTCACTAATTTATCTATCAGCTCTTTATGTGGAACCGTATCAAAGGCTTTGCTGAAGTCCAGGTAGGCAATATCCACGGCACCACCTTGATCCAACACCTTTGTGACAATTGCTGGTTAAAAACAATTTACCCCTTATTACTGGGCATATAGCTAGGTTTTGTACAGCAGCAGATAAAATATGTAGAAGTGTGATGGACCAATATCATGCAATTCATTCCCTGTAACCATAATCCATTTAAATTTTAGATATTAACACTTTGCTGATATTAATAGTTTTAGATACCTTTACTTCGTTGGGGCGGTGCAGTGACCTACAGATAGAGTTCTTGCCTCGCAATCAGAAGGTTGTGAGTTTTATCCTAGGTAGTAACAGACATTTTTCTCTCTGCGTGCAATAAGCAATTGTCTGCTTTGAACTTTGCATAGGCATCAGGAAGGGCATCTATTCAGTCATCCCGACTCCATCCCAATGCAAAGGATTATAGGGTCATTAAAAGAAACAAATACCTTTACTTTGTTAAAAGTTTAGATATGATACTTAATGCCATTTTAGTTTTTACATTACAATTTAGTATAAGCTATATCCGGGATCTCACTTATTACATTTAGGTTAGTTGAGAAATCTATTTTAATTCAGTCTTAAACTTCATTTTTTCATTATCTGTACCTGTCTTTGAATTGAATTGAATTGAAAGGAAAAAGCCTCTGCATTATTCCAGCACCAGTGAATTTGAGAGCTTATTTTTTTAAAATAAAATGGATTTTCTTTTTCCTTTGCTAAAAAAGACACACACAAAAAAAATATGTTGCAATGTTTGGGTGTTGAGCAATTTATATATAATTCCCAAAGCAGAGCTTTAAAATACCATAACAAATGAAAAGTTGCTGCTTCTTTGATGAAATGCACATTTTTGTATTATGCTTCACTGGGAATGGGGTGGGGAGAGAGGAAAAGATGGGAAACTCCAGAGGGGGTAGTTTATAATCCATCTGGAAAATAAAATAAGGTACTTTATATCATTTCCTTGGTAAATTATGCTATTTATTTTTGCAAAAGCATTCTGGGCATAGTTTGTGGGGGGGTTTTCTTTCTTTGCATTTGAATAAAGAATGTCAGTGGATAGACAGATTCTGCAAGTCTAATTAATCTCTTAAATAATGAGCCAGTGTTGGAGCAGGGGAAATAATTATTCACCAGGCTAGTAATTTAGGCTTTTCCCTCCTGAAACTATGGTAGTTATGATACTTCATCTCTGAATTAAGAAAAATAACATTACTTTACCCCAAGTTAATTTGTAGTCTGTCTGTCTACCTATTAATCCACTCTATCACCTATCTATCTATCTATCTATCTATCTATCTATCTATCTATCTATCTATCTATCTATCTATCTATCTATCTCTCTCTCTCTCTCTCTCTCTCTCTCTCTCTCCCTATCTATCTATCTATCTATCTATCTATCTATCTATCTATCTATCTATCTATCTATCTATCTATCTATCTATCTATCTATAGAAACATAGAAGACTGACGGCAGAAAAAGAGCTCATGGTCCATCTAGTCTGCCCTTATACTATTTTCTGTATTCTATCCATCTATCCATCCATCCATCGCGAGTTTGCAATAAAAAGGGAAACAAAATAATTTTCACATAGGCATTTTCTGACAATTGTCAAAGGCTGCTGCATTGCAAATGAAAAGCAGCAGGGTGTGCTCATCTTGTGCTTATCAAGGAAAGATAAGAAGACTTTCTTTTCCACCTGTTGCTCATTTATACAATTTACATCTAATTATGCACAAACTGGATCCTCAATTTGGTCAATTGGGGCTTAGGAATTCTACTCAAGTAATAGAAGAAATGCAACTTCTGGGGTTCATATAGAAACATAGAAGATTGACGGCCGAAAAAGACCTCATGGTCCATCTAGTCTGTTTTCTGTATTTCATCTCAGGATGGGTATATGTTTATCCCAGACATGTTTAAATTCAGTTACTGTGGATTTACCAACCACGTCTGCTGGAAGTTTTTTCCAAGGATCTACTACTCTTTCAGTAAAATAATATTTTCTCATGTTGCTTCTGATCTTTCTCCCCAACTAACCTCAGATTGTGCCCCCTTGTTCTTGTGTTCACTTTCCTATTAAAAACACTTTATGAAGAAGAGAAGATGGTTCTGTGAAAAGCAGCATCAACAACAGTTTGGCAAGTAGACCAATTCTTTGTAATCCTTCAAGATAATCAAGCAACAGCTCTGTGAATACCTAGAACAGTGGTTCTCAAGCTTTCTAATGCAGCAATCCCTTAATATGGCTCCTCATGTTGTGGTGACTCCCCCAACCATAAGTCTAGCACCAATTCTCCCAACAGAGCTTTAAGCTGAATTCCCAATAGGGAATTCCATGGGCGGAGCTTTGACGTCATGGAGACGTCCTTCCTGGCCGGCCGAAACATGGACTCCAGGAAGGACGTCTTCGTGATGTCAAAGCTCCACCCATGGAATTCCCTATTGGGATTCCCCACCTCCATTTGAGCTGACCGACCGACAGCTCCGCGGCTCTTCTGCAAAGGTGACAGCTGGGCAGCGGTGCTTCTCAGCAGCCTCCCGAACCCGAACGCCGAACCCGAACTGTTGCCAAACTTCCCGGTTTGGCATTTGGGAGAATGCTGAGAAGCCCCCTGGCTATTTCAGAAGGTAACAGCCGGGTGGCGGCGCTTCTCGGTGGCCTCCTGAACCCGAATCCGAATTTTTGCCAAACTTTTCAGGTTTGGTGTTTGGGAGAACACCGAGAAGTGCACAGCTGTTTCAAAAGGTGACAGCCAGGCGGCGGCGCCCACCAGAGCACCGTTTTTGCGATTTTTTTTTCCTTGCACACATTAATCAGTTTTACATTTTTTCCTATGGGAAACATTGTTTCGTCTTACGAACTTTTCACCTTACGAACCTCCTTTCGGAACCAATTAGGTTCATAAGATGAGGCATCAAATGTTTTAAAAAGGATTTTTTAAAAAAATTCCTGGTTTCTCTGAAAGTTTTTCTAAGACAACAGTGGTAACAACATTGAAACAATTTCAAATACCATCCAAGCCAAGGATAAAATTCAATTTTTCCCCCCTACCAGTTCTGTAGGCCTGGCTTGGTGGGCGTGACAGGAGAAAGTTACTGCAAAAGTTCCATTTCCACCCCATTCTGGAACCAGCCAGAAGTGATATTTGCCGGTTCTCTAAACTACTCAAAATTTCTGCTACAAGTTCTCTAGAACCTGTCAGAACCTGCAGGGTTTTACCCCTGATCCAAGCACAGTTCAAGGTGCTCACACCAATATGTTTACATGCTTTGGAATCAAGCTATTTGTAGGATCTGCCAAGCCCATGCAGATGTAGAGTTTAAGGGCATTTTATGAGATTCACCAGAGATGTATTTGGCATCCTACAGTAACTCTGTGTTTTCAGTGGACTGCCCATGTTGCAAAACCAACTATTACTGGAATGGAGCAAGTTCCTTCTTTAGTAAAGTTTGATTACTTCTTCTTCCAATATTGATTAGCTGTGCTTTTGTCACTGAGGTACAAGGCTGACTGGAAAGTCATGAGTTTACCTCTGATCTTTCTTCAAAAGCAACATGGGTAAGCAAAAGAAATATAATAAACCTTTTAAGTGTTAGCCAGGAATTGTTCCCCAATGTCGGTCATATTCAGTGCAATTGGATCTTGGCCAAACAAAGGGCTAAGTTAAAAGGGAGGGTTCTTTTTTTTTTAAAAAAGAATTTTTTTTCATTGATTTAAAAAAAATTAAAAAGGAAGCATACATCTTGGTAGTCTTTTATGGATCATAACCCGTTTTTGTTGCAAATCTTATTTACTATTCAATATGCAATCTATTCATTTCAATAAACTAAACATAGAGAAGAAGATACGCATACACAAACACACACACATGCATTTATGGTGATTAAGAAAAAAAGTAGAGATTTCTATTGATCTAACAGGTAGAGGGAAAGTAATAAGTAGATATATTTATAAGTATTTAATTCATCTATTATTATTGTCTAACTCTGTTTTATGTATATTTCTGTTTGTTGTATACTCTAACATATTGTGTCACTCTATCTTGTTTCTGTTTTGGATCCATTTATACCACTTGTTCCATATCCTATTAATAAGTTCTTTGCCCTCTATTCCTAAAAGGGAGGATTCAATTGAAAATTTAAAGTAAGTACAGTGTTCCCTTGACTTTCATGGGTCTGACATTCTCGAAAAGTCTATACCACGGTTTTTTAAAAAAATATTATTAAAAAAAGTACTCCATGTTTTTCCCCCCAAAACCAAGGGTTTTCTGGGGCTGCCCTATATACAATACTGTGCATTTTAACTCTCCTCCTCCCCCTCCCCCCTAGCCATCCTGCTTCTTTAAATAAAAGCTCCGCTTCCACCCCAGCCTTCTGATCCCTCCCCTTTAATTCTTGGAGCGTTGGTACACTCCAATTGAAGCCGAGCCTTACTGGTGCCTGCCGCTGCCACAACGAGTACAGCAAAGCCCCCTGCTTGCCGCCCCGTTGCCCCTGCAGGTTCTGGGGGTAAGTAAAATGGAGGATGCATTAACTGCAGTCCACATCAATGGTCAATCTGTGGTGACCTGAAAGTTGTTGCTATCTTACTTGGTCTTCAGGGTGGATATATTAAGTATTGCTGATTTCTGTGTGAATGGGATAGTTGTGTGAAAGAATTGCACTATATCAAAAGAGATATAGTATGGATAAAAAAGCCATCTTACTCTATGTAATTTCTTAGTATTCATATTTAAATCTTGAAAGAGCTCTTAAGATGCATTAATTGCAGTCAACATCAATGGTCAAACTATGGTGACCTGAAAGTGCTTGCTATCTTACTTGGTCTTCAAGGTGGATATATTAAGTGTTCTGCCGGGCTCTCTGGTAGGAGCCTCCCGAAAATTCAAGGGTACAAATTTCAGACACACACGTTTGAAAATTCAAAACAATGTTCTTTATCACAAAATTCAAAATAAACTAAGCACTCTTTTTATATTGCAAAGAGCACTCATCCCAAAGCAACCGGGTAGTCTGTACAATTTCCCTTAAGCAGTCATTAAGTACTTAGCTAGCAGCTGTGAAGAAACTTCACACCCCTTCTTCTTCCAACGAAGTGAGACACACACACACGTTGCTCTGCTTTGGTTTCAAAGGCGTGAAAAAGCAACAAACAAAGTCCAGAAAACAGCAACACACAATTCCTGAAGAACTGCGATCAGATACTCTTTCACAACAGCCAAACCCACACGCTGCTATTTATAGCAGCAGCCCTAATTACTGGAGCCCACCACAGGTGGCCTCATTTTCTCTTGTAATAATCCTTCAGTTGTTGTCTCCTATGCCTCATTCTACACATGCGTGGATGTGTCATTAATTCTTGTTCAGAATCCAAGGATGATACAGATGATTGATCTCCTCCTGGGCTGTCTGCCAAACTCCCCTCTTCCCTGTCACTCATGCATCCTTGGTCAGAGGAGGCTTCATCGGCAGATTCCATCGGGAGCAAAACAGGCCTGTGGCATGTAGATGTCTCCCCCACATCCACCTGCACATTCCTTGGGGCAGGAACTGGGCCAGAGCTAACCACAACAATTAAGTATTGCTGATTTCTGTGTGAATGGGACAGTCATGCAAAAGAATTGCACTATGGCAGACACTGCAACCAGGGAATAAAAATGTAAAGTATACAGTACTTGTAGACAGCAACAGGATTTTACTACCTCCATTACAAATCAAGTTGGAATTAATGAAGAACTTTGTGAAGTCAATGGACAAGAATAAAGCAGCTTTCATGTACCTAATAAGTAAATTTCCATTGCTTAGTGCTGCAAAAATAAATTTAGGAATTTTTGTTGGCCCACAGATGTGTGAACTTGTTAACAATGATGAGTTTCTTTCTCTGTTGCATGGGAAAGAAAAGACCACATGGATAGCGTTCATGTCAGTGACATCAAATTTTCTTGGAAACAATGAAGCAGCAAACTACAAGGAAGTGGTTGAAAAACTCATCCAGGCCTACAAAAATCTTGGTTGTAACATGTCCTTAAAAATTCACTCTCATCTGAATTTCTTTCCATAAAGTTGTGGAGCAGTGAGTGACAAGCATGGGGAGCACTTCCATCAAAACATTGCAGCTATGGAAAAAAGATGTCAATGGAGCCCATCAACGCTTGCAATTGTAAGAGACAATTGAATGCAAAAGAAAAGTCAAGAGAAGCAAAAGGGACACAAACTGAAGGCAAGATTAATGAGAAATTTAAACTTTTGAACATTTTAAACTTGTTTACTAGTTTAGTTTTTCTTGATAAACATATTAATATTAATATTAATTAGATGTGTATGCCGCCCTTCTCCGAAGACTCAGGGCAGCTCACAGGGTACAAAAGCAACACAACAACAAATCTAATTAATTAAAAGTTACTACTAAAATCTCATATATAATAACAAACAGTCAACCAATTCATTCACAACCACACATTACATCTCGTAAACAGAGGAAGTGGGCTTGATCTAATTGCCCCATGCCTGGCAACATAAATGAGTTTTGAGGCTCTTGCGAAAGGCGAGGAGGGTGGGGGCAGTGCGAATCTCTGGAGGGAGCTGATTCCAGAGGGGCGGGGCAGCCACAGAGAAGGCTCTTCCCCTAGGCCCCGCCAGACGACATTGTCTGACTATACCATAGATTATTTCATGTATTCACTGTTGCAATATAATTCACTTAATTTTAATTTACAAATATACGGGTTTATATATACGTATTAAGTTTTGGCACATCATTTGCCTATTACCTGTAGTTAGAAAATGTAAAACATCCATTGCATGAAAACTAGAGCCACCTAACAGATTTCATTATTATATTTGAATTCAGCATGTGAAATTCATTAAGAAGTGGCACATTTCATTTCTACAACTAAAAAAAAGGAAAATTTGTAGAACAGTAAATTATTTAAGCATTTCTTTAAAAGTCTCACAAAGTAGGGCTTGAGAAATTAATTCAAACTATTTTCCATTGGAAGTGTGCTAGAGAAAATAGAGAATTGATTGAAAAAAGGTAAACAAATGTTAATGAATATTGATGATCACCAGTGCCTGCTCCGAGGGCAAAATGGAATGTTGTCTAGATCCACTTTTGTACAGTTTCCTTAAACATCTCTGTTAAGTGTTCAAAAGCAGAGCATGAAGCAAATGTTCCACTAGGAAATGGTGAGGTGACAGAAAAGTTGAATAATGAAAACAATCCAACATCAACATGTTGTCAGCAGTCTTTGGAGCATGAGTTCTGGCTCTGTTTAGTAATATTTGCACACAAATAAGACTGCTGGCCTATTTGCGAACAGATGATTAATCATACTGGTCTTCATTTTAAGAGTTTCTTTGTTTACAGGAGCGTCCATGGATGGATCAGAAAAGTTAAAATGGTGAAAATGGTGTTTGTGACCACACGTTTCAGGCGGTAAAACCATATTGAGTTTTTTTAAACTTGTTCTTTCCCACAAATGTCTTGGTTTGCTTAATTCTATTTGCAAGTGGGTAGAAACAAAAACTGTGAAGCCAAAGAATCCTTTCCTCTCCTCTCCTCTCCATTCCATTCCATTCCTCTCCTCTCCTTTCCTTTCCTTTCCTTTCCTTTCCTTTCTTTAAATATTACCTTAGACCAGAGGTTTTTTGGAAAGCTAAGAAAATTCATTTTAATCAAGATCTAAAAAGTTTAAACTATGAAAAATAGTTTCTGAATACAATACAGGCAAAGAGCTATAACTTCATGGCAGCGAAAAACCATAATGGCAGACCTAATATTTAATGGAAAACTTTCACTACAACATAACAGAGAATTAATCTTAAAACCATTGTTGATTTCTTTTTTACAACAATAAAACATTGTTATATTACAACAATAAAACATTGTTGTATTACAACATTGTTGTATTTTTTTCTTGGCTTGCTTTTACTTTTTTAGTTTTACTTTGCTTACTTTTCTGTAAATTGTTAGCCATCTTGGTTTGATGGAAAAGTAGGAGGGAAAACCAATATAAAAATAACATGTATATATTGTTCCTGCGAGGGAAAACCAATATAAAAATAAAATGTATATATTGGTCCTGTTTTCTGGCTGCCCCCAGCGCAACTGTCTCTTTGGCTGCCATCTCCTAAGCTTCAAGCTGCTTGAGAAGGAAGCTCAGATGGATAAAGTAATTGCTTGCTTGAGTTTATTTCTTCCCTGCTTACAAGCTGTGGAAGGCTGTTCCATGTGGTAAAGGGAGAAGACGGAATCAGAGTGAGATTGACAAGTTTTTTTTCTGGATAAACAGGCTATGAATCATCAGTCTATTGCCAATCATTGAAAAGGTTTTTCAAACTGATTAAAATATTTCCAAACATTTAAATACATGTAAACCCCCCCAGTAAAGTAGGCTTGCAACTCATAAGACAGGCAGGCAGGCAAGCAGGCAGGTAGGCAGGCAGACAGAATTCTTCATTGGCCAAGTGTGATTGGTCACACAAGGAATTTGTCCTTGGTGCATGTGCTCTCAGTATACATAAAAGAAAAAGATACATTTGTTAAGAATCATGTGGTACAACACTTAATGATTGTCATAGGAGTCAAATAAGCAATGAAGAAAAAATCAATATTAATACAAATCTTAGGATACAAGCAACAAGTTACAGTTATATAGTCCTAAGTGGGAGGGAAAGGATGATAGGAATGATGAGAAAAAACTAGAAGAAATAGAAGTGCAGACTTAGTAAAAGGTTTGACAGTGTTCAGGGAATAAGCTATACATATTAAGCACATGAAATCATAACTCAAACTCAGCAAACATAATCGACTAAACAATGTCGTCTGGCGGGACCCAGGGGAAGAGCCTTCTCTGTGGCAGCCCCAACCCTCTGGAACCAGCTCCCCCCGGAGATTAGGACACTGACCTAGGAACCAGGTGAATAACAAAATTCTGGCAAACTCCTTTTGGAACTCTGAGCTTTTCTGCCCTCTGCAGTATTTTGCTGCTGTGCTCCCATCTCAGTTCTCTCTTCCTTTGAATGAGGTCATGATTGATGCTTTCTTTCCAAAGTATTTCTGAGCTACCTTCCAGAGTAATTTATTTTTCTTAATAAAAGTTAAGTGAGAGTGTTTTGCCACTGCTTTATACACGAAATGAATTGTCATGACAAATAGTCTGTCAAAATAGATTCTCTTGAAGAAAAGTAAAGCGAAACAACACACATATATTTTCCCTTATCCACCTACGCCCAAAAGTTAAGCCTTGGCAAAGCAAACAATATCTTGCTATTGATTGGGCATAGATTGCTTTAGGGCAGCAGTTGTGGATCAAGGCAGAGAGGGGCCAGCATCCTGTGACCGTACAACATCGTTGCCTCAAGCAATAGTTGAAATTTCACCAAGCAGCTCAATATGACCTCCAGCTTGGACACCAGGCTATCAAAAGTTATACCAAAAGCAGCTAAAGGGAAGTCAGAGGAAGACAACTTGGAAATGAGCCCAGAGAACAGCCTCTTTCCGAGGCTGGTGTGACTCACAGCATCTTTGAAAAGTAAAAGGTCATAATCTGGATTGGTTGCCGATTGGTTTCTTTTCTTTTTTTCAACATATTTTTATTAATTTTCTTAAAATAGACAAAACTGACAAACATACATTTAACATAAAAATGGGGTTGTATCTACCCCGCTTATTCTAGAAGTAAAATTTCAATACAGAAAAAGAATACATTTAAAAAATACTTAAATTCAACTTATTACTTCAAATGAAAAGAAGAAATTTGTTTTACCTTATATAATAAATTTTCATACATAAACGAAATCTAACATAACTCTTAAATCATAACAATGCTAATTCTAACGTAAATCTTAAATCATATCACTGCTAATATAATTTTCTTATTTATTTATTCATTGTTTTAATATTTCTTCTTATTTATCCATGTATACACTTTATTCCATATCTCATAATATTCTGTTTCTTCTTGGTCTTTTAACCGTCTTGTCGTCATATCCATTTCAGCGCAATCTAATATTTTCTTAATAACTTCCTCTTCTTTGGTTGTCGATTGGTTTCTGAATGCAATTCAGACAAGATTACTTACGGAAATGCCTTCTGCTGCATGAGCACCAGCAACCGGTCATGTCCCACAGAGTCAGCCTTCTCCAGGTCCCATCAGCTAGACAATGTCAGCTGGAGGGGCCTAGGGGGAAGAGCCTTCTCTGTGGGGGGCCTGGCCCTCTGGAACCAGCTCCCCCCAGAGATTCATACTGCCCCCACCCTCCCCGCTTTCCACAAGAGCCTAAAGACCTACCTGTGCCAACAGGCCTGGGGCCATTAGACATAAGATCCTGGCCGATGAATGGAATGTATTTCTGACTGTCTGAATGAGATTAAGATTAAGGAATTAAGGGGTTTTAGATTAGTTATTGTTCTTTTATATGTTGAAAACTGGAGAGGCAGCATATACGGTAAGTCTATTATTATTATTATTATTATTATTATTATTATTATTATTAATTAAATTTGTATGCCGCCCCTCTCTGCAGACTCGGGGCAGTTCACAACAGTGATAAAAACAATATATAATGACAAATCTAATAATTAGAATCTAAAATAACAATAGTACATTTAAAAAATCTAAAAAGCAAGGAACCCCAACATAAAAAACATACATACAGTCATATCATGCACAAAAACTACATAGGCATGGGGAGATAAATAAATAAATAAATAAATAAATAAATAAATAAGGAAGGAAGGAAGGAAGGAAGGAAAGAGAGAGACAGAGAAAGAAAGGTAGGTAGGTAGGTAGGTAGATAGATAGATAGATAGATAGATAGATAGATAGATAGATAGATAGATAGATAGATAGATAGATAGATTGGTTCAAATTTGGAATGGGGAATTGTTTGATCCTAGAAATAGGTTTGAACCTATTTCTGCTTCAAGGTGTCCAGTCTCAAAATGGATCCCACTTGATAAAAAACATCCACAAAATTTATCTAAAACAAGAAGAATTGAAGACATAAGCAAGTATTGTGGGACCAATTGGCAAAAGTAAGCTCGGGACTATATTGGAGAGCCTTCATCTTGCATTGGATAGACAATGACTAAAATGTTGATCTATCTATAGCAATAGCACCATCTTTTGGGATTAACCTTCTAAGTAGGATCAGTTGTTAGCCGCCCCGAGTCTACGGAGAGGGGTGGCATACAAATCTAATACATAAATAAATAAATAAATAAAATAAATCAGAGCCACCTAAAATTGTCTATCTTTAATCCAATCCATCGATATTTTTTTTTAAAAAAATTATGTTAATTATGCTTAGAACAATGAGAAATAACTTTGTACCCTCACTCTCCAGTCCTCAGGGTTCATTCACCAAGCAATTAAGGTTGATTTGGATGTAAAACTAGATCGTCAAATGAAGTAGATCCCTTATGAATCATAAGTTATGATGTATCAACTTTGCAATTTTCCTTAGCCCCTTGACAAACACTGATATCCTACTGAAAAGACTATAAATTAGGCTTCTCTTTATTGCAACTATTCCTTATATCTTTCTGGTTCATGTCAAGAGTTATCATTTCTCCCCTCCCTGTGCTCTTGCTAATAAAGCATATTCATTTTGACTTTGTTCTACAAGCCCCAAAGGCATTGGAAACAACAGTCAATAATTTAGAAATAGCTTAATAAACGTGTAGAATTAGTTTGTTTTATTTTTTTTTATGGCCCTTTTCCTAATTTATAAAAGCTTGTTAGATTTAATGTGAAAACTCAACATAATAATATATTAATGAACTTTAATTTACTATATTTATTATTTCCAGAATCTGGGCTTTGTGAATTATGCTGTAACGCTGTGCTAGCAAATCTTATTCAGGAAAATATATTCTCTTTAAAATCATTATGCATAGCTGGATTAACCCTGAGATTTAGAAATCTTCAGGCACCGGCTTATTGGCTTCAGAAATCCACCCGTTAGGCCAAATTTGCTTCTTTTATATACTCTAAGAAGAATTTTGGAATAATAGCAGAATTTCTGAGTTGTTTATTATTGAGTTTGATTTGAATAGTGTTTTATAACTTTGATATTTGAATTTCAATTCCCAGAATTCCCCAGGCAGCATACACTGTTCTAGAATGTGTGTGTGTGTGTGGTCATTTTCATTATCAGCAAAAATATGTTAATATGTTTTACACACACACACACATACACAAACAGAGAGAGAGAGAGAGAGAGAAACATATATACAGTGATCCCCCAGTTATTGCGTCCCCAACCATTGCGAACAGGGTAATTCGCGATTTTTCAACCCGGAAGTCAAAACACCATCTACGCATGCGTGCCCTTTTTTCTATGGGCACGCATGCGTAGATGGCACCCGGCAGATCAGCTGCTGGGCGGCTTCCCTGGGTCTTCCCCCTCTTGCTGGCGGGAGGGCGAGCAGCGGGCATCAGCAATGAGTTTCCCCACCGCCCACGCAAACTCCTCGCTGCCGCCCGCCCTTCGCCCGCCCACACCGTTCATTCTCGCCGCTTTGGAGCTGAGTCCTGAAGCGAATTCGCTTCAGGACTCAGCTCCAAAGCGGCGAGAGTGAGCGCGGACAAGCCGTTCGCTGGCGCTAGCTCTCGCCTGCCTGCCCGCTAGCGAGGAGCCGAAGATTGGGGGCATCGCGGCTGTTTTAAACCGTCCCCGCCAACATGGGGGGCTCGCTAGCACACCCCCAAACCCGGGTTGGAGGTTCGGGGGTGTGCTAGCGAGCCCCCCATGTCGGCAGGGACGTTTTAAAACACCCGCGCGACTTTCCAATGAGTCCCGAAGACAACGCGTTTGTCTTCGGGACTCATTGGAAAGTCGCGCGGGTGTTTTAAAACGTCCCCGCCGACATGGGGGGCTCGCTAGCACACCCCCAAACCCGGGTTGGGGGTTCGGGGGGGTGCTAGCGAGCCCCCCATGTCGGCGGGGACGTTTTAAAACACACGCGCCGCTTTCCAATGAGTCCCGAAGACAAACGTCAAACTTCCCCGTTTGTCTTCGGGACTCATTGGAAAGCGGCGTGTGTGTTTTAAAACGTCCCCGCCGACATGGGGGGCTCGCTAGCACCCCCCCAAACCCGGGTTGGGGGTTCGGGGGGTGCTAGCGAGCCCCCCATGTCGGCGGGGATGTTTTAAAACACACGCGCCGCCCCCAATCTTCGGCTCCTCGCTAGCGCTGCGGAAGTAAAAACACCATCTGCACATGCGCAGATGGTGTTTTTACTTCCGCAGCGCTACTTCGCGAAATCCCGCTCGTTGCGGGGGGTCCTGGAACGGAACCCTCGCAACGAGCGGGGGATCACTGTATTGCCCATCTTGTATCCAATTTAAAACATTTAAATATGTTAAAGGGTTAAATAAGGTTCAGGAGGGAAGTCCATTAAAAATTCATAAAATTCTTCTACAGTACTACTGTATTCTATTAAAGAAACTGGTATGATATCACATGTAGTTCCAGCTGAGAAACATTACAGAATGACTGTTTAGATTAGATCAGATTAGATTTATTGGATTTATATGCCGCCCCTCTCCGCAAACTCGGGGCGGCTCACAACAGGGTAAAAACAGTACATAATAACAAATCCAATACCCACCAATCCAATTACAATTTTAAACTAAAAAATTCATAAAAAACAGCCCCAGAATATTTAAAAAAACACGCATATAATCAATCTAACACCAAAACAACATGGGCAAGGGGGAGATGTTTCAGTTCCCCCATGCCTGACGGCAGAGGTGGGTTTTAAGAAGTTTGCGAAAGGCAAGGAGGGTGGGGGCAATCCTAATCTCCGGGGGGAGCTGGTTCCAGAGGGTCGGGGCCGCCACAGAGAAGGCTCTTCCCCTGGGTCCCACCATACGACATTGTTTAGTCAACGGGACCCGGAGAAGGCCAACTCTGTGGGACCGAACCGGTCGCTGGGATTCGTTTAATGCAAAGAGTGGATTTTAAAAGTCCAAATACTCGTTAAATACATTAAAAAAAAATTTCCTCTACTTCATGGAAATTCGTTTTTCACGGGTGGTCTTGGAACGCATCCCCCGTGAAAAACGAGGGATCACTGTATATATTTAAAAGTAGTCTTTCTCTCCCTTCTTCTCGGCAAATATACACAGCATAAAGACTCCCTTCCTCTAGACATCAAACCACATCAAACTTTGCTCAGCGTCTTCTTTCCTTGGCCAACAAATTATTCATTATTCTCAACCGAATCCGAAGGGTGATTTTCTCATGGGTAAATGCCTCCAAAATAGTATTACTCCTTCAAAATAGTATTCCTATAATCCCTAACAATGAGGCAGATGTAAGAAGTTGTAATCCAATTTATCTAGAATCAGGAAGCCTGTTCTATACTGATGGTTTGTGATAGTGGAAAGTGCTTCTCACAAATGACCAGTAAATAATTAAAGCCAAATACCAGTTCTGCTCTGCAAACTCTAGGGAAAGAGGCATACATAGTTTTTGGAGAGCAAAGATTTGCTGGTATTAAAAAAAAAAAAACAGCCAAAACACATTGCAACTAAAAAGGGAAGTTATTAGATAGTGGATCACATCTCTATAAATTCTAAAAACGTTACAATATTTTTTTTAGCTCAATCTGCAGTTTTTATGTTGAAATCCCAAATCCTCTTTAATGTTTGCTTGGCTGTATCAAGGCACATTAGATAGAGAAGATCTGAAACATTTCAGCTGAATTTAAGTCGCAATGCTGCAGAAACCCAGGATTTTCTGCTCTTTTATTTCACATGTACACACATGCCCTCTGCCTAGGGGTGGGTTCCACTTACCTTCGCCAATGGTTCACATCATGACATTTTCCATGTGTCCCCTTGTGCAATTTGGCTTATGTGCATGCTCAGTAGCAGGAATCAGCCCGAAACACAGCTGATGAGCTGATCAGCTGTGCTAAAGAAGAAGAAATAAAGGTCAGCATTAACCCGGGGCAGGCAGGAGGGCCCTTTTTCAAGCAGCGGAAGAGGAGAAGCCATCCAAACAGGGAAAAATTCACAATAAAAAAAGATGGAAGCACCCATGGACTGGCACCAACCAAATCAGATCCATGACATCACCAGAGGGTTGCTACCAATTCGGGATGTCCAGTCCAAACTGGGAGGCACCCACCCCTGCCCCTACCCATCTCACACACAAAGGCTCTAAATCCTCAGAGAGGGGTGGTATATAAATCCAATGGATGGATGGATGGATGGATGGATGGATGGATGGATGGGTGGGTGGGTGGGTGGGTGGGTGAGTGAGTGAGTGAGTGAGTGAGTGAGTGAGTGAATGAATGAATGAATAAATAAATAAATAAATATTTATTTATAATAAATAAATATAAATAAAGCCGGGGTGGCGCAGCAGGTAGAGTGCTGTACTGCAGGCCACTGAAGCTGACTGTAGATCTGAAGGTCAGCGGTTCAAATCTCATCACCGGCTCAAGGTTGACTCAGCCTTCCATCCTTCCCAGGTGGGCAAAATGAGGACCCGGATTGTGGGGGCTAAAGGGTGGCTCTGTTAAAAAGTGCTATTGCTAACATGTTGTAAGCCACCCTGAGTCTAAGGAGAAGGGCGGCATAAAAATCAAATAAGTAAGTAAGTAAGTAAGTAAGTAAGTAAGTAAGTAAGTAAACAAACAAACAAACAAACAAATAAATAAAATCAGTGGTTCTCAACCTGGGGGTCAGGACCCCTTTGGGGGTCGAATGACCATTTCACAGGGGTCACCTAAGACTATAGGAAAAGACAAATTTCCCATGAAAGCCCTACATGGCATCGGACCAGAATACCTTAGGAACCGTCTTCTGCAGCATGAATCCCAGCAGCCGATAAGGTCCCACAGAGTTGGCCTTCTCTGGGTCCCGTCGACTAAATAATATCATCTGGTGGACCCCAGGGGAAGAGCCTTCTCTGTGGTGGCCCCGGCCCTCTGGAATCAACTCCCCCCCAGAGATCAGAACTGCCCCCACCCTCCTTGCCTTTCGTAAGCTATTGAAGACCCACCTATGTCATCAGGCATGGGGAAATTAAAATACCCCCGGGCTTACATTGTTTATGTATGGTACGATTGTGTTGCATGGTTTTAATAATGGGTTTTTAGATGTTTTTTAATATATTGGATTTGCCACATTGTTGGTTTTGTTGTGAGCCGCTCCGAGTCTCCGGTGAGGGGCAGCATACAAATCTAAATAATAATAATAATAATAATAATAATAATAATAATAATAATAATAATAATGATGATGATGATGTTGTTAGGAACTAAAGCTTCTATTCTGGCATCGTGGAATTTTTACAATGCAACCAATCAGGTATTTACAGGGGGTGGGGGGTTGTCCCTCTGACCTTTCTGCCAATCAGTTTAAAGCTCTGTTGGGAGAATTGGTGCTAATTGGGGGTCACCACAACATGAGGAACTGTATTAACTACATGGCATCGGGCCACAATACTTGCTGGACCGCTTTCTGCCATATGAGTCACAGCAACCGATTAGGTCCCACAGAGTTGGTCTTCTCCAGGTCCCGTCAGCCAGACAATGTCGCTTGGTGGGGCCTAGGGAAAGAGCCTTCTCTGTGGAAGCCCCAGCCCTCTGGAATCAGCTCCACCTGGAGATTCGCACCCAACTAGGTAATGAAACTTCTGCAACAAAACAATTAAGCTTAAGGGAGCACCAAGAACGCCACAGTTCTACCCTGAGCTGAAAATATTCCCTACTATCGGCAACACTGGCAATAGATTTAAATGCACAATTTCTGAAAAAATAAATTGTGATTGGAGATTGGTATGGAGGGCACCAAATGGCAGTATTAGATCATTAGGACTGAGGGAAAAACTCATTTATTTCACGAGTCAATATCAGCCCTCATGAGGCAGCCCAAACTACCTGGTGTTGTGCATTAGAATTCACTCCCAATTTTGTCAGCAAAATGTAAAATAAGCTGATGATACTGTTGTATATCTCTGCCCGGGTCAACCAAGCAAGGCTGCCCTCATTCTTTCTAAATGACTAGATTTTTGTGTGTGGGTGTGGGTTGAATGGGAAGGAACTGGCTATAACTTAATACACAGTAACAACAATGATTTGTGAACTTGGCCCTCTGCCTCCCAATTCTGGATCTGGAAAATCCCCAGATCCAGGGGATTTCCACCTGCATTGCCACTCGGAGTCAATGGACAATTTGGGGTTTCTACTAGACCCACAATTCTGCTAAAGGAGTATGTGGAAACTGTCTTATTATCCTTTCTATTACTACATTCTACTTATGTTATGTTATGTTATGTTATGTTATGTTATGTTATGTTATGTTATGTTATGTTATGTTATGTTATGTTATGTTATGTTATGTTATGTCGGGCTTTCTGATAGACCCCTCCCAAAAATTCACAGGTACAAATTTCAGACACACACACGTTTGAAAATTCAAAACAATGTTCTTTATAATGAAAATTCACTTAAACTAAGCCCTCTTTTGGTATAGCAAAGAGCACTGTCTCCAAACAAACTGGTAATTTGTACAAGTCCCTTATCAGTTCTGTGATACTTAGCTTGCAGCTGTGAGGCAATTCACAGTCCTTCTTTCACAAAGTGAAACACACTTTGCTCTGGTTTAGTTTCAAAGCAGGGAAAAATCAGCACACAAAAAGTCAAAGTCAGTAAAGCAGTCACGAAACACAACGATCTGATAATCCTCCACAATGGCCAGACCCACAGGCTGCTATTTATAGCAGCCTCACTAATTACCACAGCCCCACCCAACCACAGGTGGCCTCATTTTCTTTGATAATAATCTCTCAGTTGTTGTTGCCTATGCATCGCTCTCAGCATGCGTGGCTGTATCATTAACTCTTGTTCTGAATCCAAGGAGGAGCTAGATAATTGATCTCCTTCTGAGCTGTCTGCCACACTCTCCTCCTCCCTGTCACTCATGTCTTCTTGGTCTTCATCAGCAGATTCCACTGGGGGTAAAACAGGCCTGCATCGTGTGGATGTCTCCCCCACATCCACAGTCCTTGGGGCAGGAGCTGGGCCAGAGCTAACCACAACATGTTATGTTATGTTACTGTTATATTATGTTATGTTATGTTATGTTAATATGTACTATAATACTATACTTATTTGACAAACAAACAAACAAGCAAACAAACAAGTGGAACTTTATACAATTGCGCCAACTGTGCCCATTTCAAGTTCAAATTAAGTCTTGATTCAGTTCTTTATGTCTTCATTACCTCCTGGTTGGATTTTTGCATGAGGACATCATAACTATGGTCTATGTTACTTGCCAGATAACTGTTTTTTTCTTTACAGGAAAGGAATGATTAAAACATAGTTTGATTTTGAAAATAATTTGTGCTGCTGCAATCAGAAGCTGCAACACCAACAAAATGCAACAGCACGAGTTATTTTCAAAACCAAACTGTGTTCTAATAACCCACCTGCATTTCTTTCTTTAACAAATAGTGCGTGCTTTCGTACTTTAGTTTGATGTTTAATCATTCCTTTCCTGTAAAGGAAAAGACAACAACAATTATCTGGCAAGTAACATAGACCAGTGTTTTGAGAAAAAAAAGATTCGTTCACAGACCATAGCTATGTTATCCTCATGCAATTCTCTTTGAGGCAGAAACAACAAGAAGAGACAGCTTGTTAAACCAGCAGGGCCAACAAGTATTTTATCAAAAATGTATTTGTGTGCAGAACCAAATGTTTGTGGTCTGCTGTCATTATTCTGAGGTTTGTTGCAAGCGCCCTAATCTTCTTTAATTTTGAAAGATACAAAAGAAGAAGGAAGAATCCCAGATATGTACTAACTGATGTTGCAAACAGCAAGCAAAAAGGAGAAAGAAAATGAGAATAACACCAGTCGAAATTGATGGGTTGAAAAAGCGAAGGTCATAGTGTTGACTGTAAAAAAATCAAGGATAATATCATTCAGAAAGTAGATGTCACACAAGCATTTTCTTTAATAATGTTCAGAAATATACCATGAAATCTTCTGGGGGAGAAAAGACTTGGTTTTTAATTTATATGTTTTGTTTTGAGATCCTTCAGTTTCTTCTGATAAATTTTTTTTTCAGAGCTACTTGAGAATTTTCTTGGTGTTATTGTCAAGCTAAGTTTATATTGGAAGCTCTGGACTATGGGACGTGTTGTCATGTTTTCTGTTGCATATCTCTCCTGGTGACATATACTTTCCCATCTTAGAATATCCTCCTGTCCTGGATAAGAACAGCCACAGCAACCCTCTGGTTTTGAAATTGTGGGGATGGGTGAACAATCAAAGGCCCATCCTTTTTTTTTTTTTAATATGCCAATTGTAATCTTGGCCACATCATTACTAGATAAATGCAAAAATATTCCATGCATAAGAATTGATGAAAGAGTGGGGAGAGGAGGAAACCAATAATTGGAACCCAATTATTTTTCTGCATCACTCTAGTTTGATTGAACTGTCTTCATCTGCAGATTGGGATGTAGTTATATAACACAAGCCTACAAAAACATTTTTTTTGTAATCATTGCAGTTGACCTCGTACTTTTCTGAATAATTTTTTTGTTCGGATTTCAAAAATGTATATAGTTTTTCTGTAGCAGGTATAGTTTTCACCAGAGCAGCATCATTATTATAAGGTATAGGAAATATACTGGCCACATTAAAAAAAAACAGTAATTACTACATACATTGAAAATGTAGAAATAATGTAATAACAAAAATTCTTGTATACTCTGCTTCCCCAAAAATAAGACAGCGTCTTATATTAATTTTTGCTCCCGATGTGCTGCATCTTATTTTCAGGGGATGTCTTATTTTTTTTTTCAATGAAGAAGAATTCACATTTATTACTGAACAAAAAAAATGAACATTTATTATATACTGTACAGTAGTTGTCATCAAAAACCAGCATAACCAGACAAACTGTGAATCCTATCAAGAATTTCTTACCACTACCGTACCATTATGTACTACTACCGTGTTGGATGCATAGTTCCCTCTAAGCTGAGCAGTGAGCAATCGCTCACTTAAAAATCATCATCAACTCAGAGTTTTCCAAACCTGCCCAGAAGCCGAGAGGGAAAGAGTGAGAGGGAAGGAGAGAGAGAGGAAGAGAGGAAGAGAGAGAAACAGATAGAAAAAAGAGAGGAAGGAAAAGAGAAAGAAAAAGAATGGGAGTAAGGAAGAGAGAAAGAAAATCCAAATCTAGTTTGAAACTAGCTCAACTATTTAAGTGGCATTTGATATTGATAGAGTTGCCCTATTATGAGCTCACTGTTATAGACACACAGTACAGTATTTTATTTTGAAATTCTCTGAGGCAAAACAGGATGGGTTTTTTATTTGTTTGTTTGTTTGTTTGTTTGTTTGATTTATTTATTTATTATTTCTTTGCCGCCCAGTCCCGAAGGGACTGCCGCTCAGACACTATACTTTTCCGCCCCCCCCCCCAAAAAAAAAATTAGAGGGAACACTGGTTGGATGTGTTTTAAATCTGATTGATGCAGTGTTTTGGGATGCAATTTATGGACAGCAGTGTTATACATGATCTGTTTGGGAATGCTACAAAACGAAACGTCTCCTACATCTTACTTTTGGGGGATGCCTTATATTAGGCAATTCTACGAAACCTCTCCTATGTCTTACTTTTTGGGGTGACTTATTTTCGGGGAAACGGGGTATCAGAAATATGTGATACACAAAAACTAAGCATATTTTTGGAATCAGCACATCAAACTCCATAAAAACAGACATATTATCTTTACTGATGATTTTTTTGTGTGTTGACCAGTGTAATGTATGTGATCCTACACATTTTCATATTTTGAGGCTTAGATATCAGAGTGTCTATAATTTTTAACAATGCAGTGCATGGTTAAAGATCTCCTTTAAAGTAAAATATGTACAAAGTCCTGGATGCTTGTTTCCTTGTTTGTTGAAGGAACTGGGAATTAATAAAAAATGAGTCAGAGCGCATGTGAATCTGAAGCAAACCCAAAGAGATTTTAATGATGGAATGTTTGGCTCAGATTAGTAAAACCTTGATTTGAATATTATTCAATCTAGACTTTACTGAGTAAATAAAAGCTGAGCTTCCCATCTCAGTCAAATGTTTCTCACAGGAATGTTATACAACTAAGACGCATTCAGGGCAGTGGTGGGTTCTAAATGGCTTTGCTACTGGTTTGCTACTGGTTTGTGCACTCACACAAACATGTGTGACACTTCTGCCTCCAGCCACTGGTGTTACTGGTTCTAAGAACTGGTCTGAACCGGGAGCAACCCACTGCTGATTCAGGGATGATCATTGAGTTTAGAAGTCATTTGTTCCCTTAGCTAGTATGTTGTTCTCCAGTGCTTTATCCCAAAAGCTCATCCATTCTCTGCTACATTACTATAAAAAATAGCTTAGGACCAGTAATGGGCAGCCAAAATTTTTACTGCCACATTATGGTGTGTCTTATTTTGTGGGTGTGGTTTAATGGTCATGTAACTGGGTAGGAGTGGCTTGCCAGCCATGTGATCAGGTGGGAGTGGCTTGAACGATCAGAATCGTTCAAGTGAACTGTTAAGTCCTCGACTTACAACCTTACCTTGCTGGGGTGACAATTTGCTTAGCGTTTCCCACGCTCTCCTTCCTGGGTGCCCCCCACGACCACAGGCTGGGTAGCTAGGCGAATGGGTGCTGCCAGAAGCATAAATGCTGCCAGCGCTGCTTCCACCCATACCTTCTGCTTGCACCTCAGGTGGGAGGTGGCTGCGTGAGGCTGGAGAGAAGCCAGGCAGGAGAGAGGGAAGCTCATCCGAGGCCAGGAAGGAGGAAAGAGGAAAAAAGCAAGGAGCGCAGACACAGCAGTAGCAGCAGCAGGGGAAAAAAGGAGAGCTGAGCTGAGACCAGTAATCCAGGAAGTGACAGCCACCGATCAGCTGGAGCTGTGCACACATCTTCATTTCTGCCGGTGGAACTGTATTCCAGCCCAACCTGCCTGCTGCCCACCCTTGCTTAGGACCAATTAAGACAACTGTTAGTGTAAAGTGGCTGCTATTTATTATTATTATTATGTTTAATTGTGGTCTGATTCTCAGGCTTTGCCTGGAAAAGTCCCTACAGTTTTCATGCCAAGGTTTTTCTGGTTTGCAATTTGGAACTATATTTCCAAACATAACTGCTTTCTCTAGTGAATTTCCTTGCATGACACAGCCAAAATAAGTGAGAAGCAGTTTTATGATTTTGCCTTCTAGTGAAATGTCTGGTATTCCTGAAGTAGTATTCACAACAGCCCCGCACATGTTCTCCAGTTCCCTCCTTATTTATGGATTGCATTGCCGTAAACCAGTGGTTCTCAACCTTTTTAATGCCACAACCCCTTAATACAGTTCCTTGTGTTGTGGTGACCCCCAACCATAAGTCTAGCATCAATTCTCCCAACAGAGCTTTAAGCTGATTGGCAGGAAGGTCAGAGGGACCACCCTCAACTGTAAACAGATTATAAAAATATGTTCTAAGGCAACAGAATAGAAGCTGTAGTTCCTCACACCATGGGAAATTTGTCTTTTCCCATGGTTTTAGGTGACCACTATTAAATGGTCATTCATCTCCCAATGGGGTCCTGAACTCCAGGTTGAGAACCACTGTGCTATTGCTATATGTAGTGTGGATGTTTGTTTATGTTTATGTTTATTAGATTTGTATGCCGCCCCTCTCCGAAGACTTGGGGCGGCTAACAACAATATAAAAAGACAATGTACACAAATCTAATATTAAAAATAATCTTAAAAACCCCAATTTAAAAAACCACTCATACATACAAGCATACCATGTATAAATTCTATAAGCCTAGGGGGAAGGGAAATTTCAATTCCCCCATGCCTGACGACAGAGGTGGGTTTTGTTTTGTTATGTTATGTTAATATGTACTATAATACTATACTTATTTGACAAACAAGCAAGCAAACAAACAAACAAACAAATAAATAAATAGGTGGAACTTTATACAATTGCGCCAACTGTGCCCATTTCAAGTTCAAAAAAGTCTTGATTCAGTTCTTTATGTCTTCATTACCTCCTGGTTGGATTTTTGCATGAGGACAACATAACTATTGCATGAGGACAACATAACTATTGTCTTACCAGATAACTGTTTTTTCTTTACCGGAAAAGAACGACTAGAACATAGTTTGGTTTTGAAAATAATTTGTGCTGCTGCATTCAGAAGCTGCAACACCAACAAAATGCAACAGCATGAGTTATTTTCAAAACCAAACTGTGTTCTAATAACCCACCTGAATTTCTTTCTTTAACAAATAGTGTGTGCTTTTAAGGAGCTTGCGAAAGGCAAGGAGGGTGGGGGAAACTCTGATATCTGGGGGGAGCTGGTTCCAGAGGGTCAGGGCCGCCACAGAGAAGGCTCTTCTCCTGGGTCCCGCCAAACGACATTGCTTAGTTGACGGGACCCGGAGAAGGCCAACTCTGTGGGACCTAACCGGTCGCTGGGATTTGTGCGGCAGAAGGCGGTCCCGCAGATATTCTGGTCCGATGCCATGAAGAGCTTTATAGGTCATAACCAACACTTTGAATTGTGACCGGAAATTGATCGGCAACCAATGCAGACTGTGGAATGTTGGTGTAACATGGGCATACCTTGGGAAGCCCATGATTGCTCTCACAGCTGCATTATGCACGATCTGAAGTTTCCAAACACTTTTCAAAGGTAGCCCTATGTAGAGAGCATTACAGTAGTCGAACCTCGAGGTGATAAGGGCAAGAGTGACTGTGAGCAGTGAGTCCCGGTCCAGATAGGGCCGCAACTGGTACACCAGGCTAGGTGAGTAAGTAGTGGAAACAATTGAAAAGGGAAATATGCTAATAATACTCTTTCTTGAAGAAAAATATCCTGGTCAGCTGCTTTGATTGTCCAGAATGACAATGACTTGATCGCATCTGGTCTTTGGCTGTACATTTGTTTGAGACTCTTTACAAAAAATGCCTGTAGGGATTCCTGGAGGGCATCAACAGAGAAACTGTTACTTTGTCAAACCACTTCAGCATCTAGAATAAAGTGAATCAATGAAGAGTCAAAGGTAACAACACTGTCACTGATTTGCAATAGGCCTCTGTTTGTATATACCATTAAAACCGGACATGGGAGTTATAAATGAGTGTTGGGTCACCTTGAAATTAATGAGAATGTATTATTTAGCAGCTGGTACAGGCAAAGCCACTTTTCACTGATGCGGAAAATGTTCGAATGCTTTCCTTGAACTCCTTATTTTCTCTGTTTCTAATTCACAGGCTAGGAAAGTTATTGGAAAGTTTTGTTCACTAGTTGAATGGCCTTTGCTCCTCAGTTCCAATAATACTACAAATATCTTTAAAAAACAGATTTATAACACTGAATTTTTCAAATTACCCTAAAACAGCTTCATAACACATGGGGATGTTCAACTGGATAGATGCTAATCTTCTACCTTCCATTGCCCTCGGCTATTTTGTTATCTCATTACAAAAATATCCCCCTTCCTCAGTGGGTTGATAGAGACAGCTCAACCAAGACCTTGAGATGGAGCTTTTTCATGGCAATTTCTCTATGGAATCCCAGAGAATTTCTTATTGATCCTGAAGAGATTTTCCAGCAAAGAACATGATTTTATTTGTCCCTTCTCTCTGATCATTGTTCTCAAAGATTTCTTTTTTAGGTTGTGTTTGCATAAAGCAGCAGATTTTTGTTTGATCTAGAAAATATGCACTATTTCTTTTTTCTTTTTGAGGTTTGTGTATCTCCATCTTTAGCTGCACAATGGGATCTTTTAAATGGAGGCCTGCCCTGGCTTTAAGCAGAAAGATATGGAATTCAGAATCAGTTAAAGGTCATGTGAGAAAAACTAAATAGAAGAATGCAGTTGGAAGGGACTTTGGAAGTCTTCTAATCCAACCGACTACTCAAGCAGGAAACTGTATACCCTTTTGACAATCTCTTCTTAAAACCCTCCAGTGATGGAGCAATCACAATTTCTTTTTTTTAATAAAGAGAGGGTTTTTTTAAAAAAAAATCCACATATGCATGCATACATATACCGTAATGCATAACAAGATACAGTGTTACCTCTACTTACAAACTTAATTTGTTCTGTGACCACCAGGTTTTTTTTGCTTCCCTGCATGCTTTCGCTCCTGGTTCGGTGAGTGGGAGGAATTTCCTGCTACCGGTTCTAGCGAACCGGTCCAAACCAGCAGGAAGCCACTGGAATTTCCACCTCTGGAAATTATTTGTCCACCCTGTTTCCCATTTATCTTCCCTCACCACGTTTTAAGATAAGGAATGAACAAATGTCTTTTCTGCTCCTTTCTTTTCTAGGAATGAAACCCAGCTGCTTTCTGTTTCTTCTCAACTGTGTTTAAACTAGGAAATTACTGTAACTGATGCCAGAGGTGGGACACAGAAAGAGTTTGTCCCTCAGTTCAATTTCTTGACCTCATTTGCTTCTTTTGTCTGTATCCTAAGATTTTTATTAATATTGATTGTTTCTTCATTGCTTATTTAACCCCTATGACAATCATTAAGTGTTGTATCACATGATTCTTGACAAATGTATCTTTTTCTTTTATGTACATTGAGAGCATATGCACAAAAGATAAATTTGTTGTGTGTCCAATCACACTTGGCCAATAAAGAATTCTCTCCTCTCCTCTCCTCTCCTCTCTTCTCCTATCCTTTCCTATCCTATCCTATCCTATCCTATCCTATTCTATTCTATTCTATTCAAGTAGTGTGTTCTGTCCTGAGATTTGGGCTTCTGAGTTCCGCTCCTCTTTTCCTTTCTTTTCCAAATGTCCATCATTCTACCAGAAATAACCAAATCCCAATGCAATGATTAACAACTGTTCTTCAGGCATCACGTTTGAGGTCCATTTCTAGAATTCTTTCAAAGGGGTTGACTATAGATTTTTACCTGTGTTTCTTGGTAATTTCTCATCCAAATATAAAGTTTAGCAATAGCAATAGCATTTAGACTTCTATACCACTTCATAGTGCTTTTATAGCCCTCTCTAAGTGGTTTACAGAATCAGCATATCGCCCCCAACAATCTGGGTCCTCATTTTACCCACCTCGGAAGGATGAAAGACTGAGTCAACCTTGAGCCTGTGGTTAGATTTGAACTGCTGAACTACAGCTAGCAGCTAGCTGAAATAGCCTGCATTGAGGTACTCTAACCACTGTGCCACCTCGACTCTTAGCTCTGGTTAGCCACGATCAATCAGATGCTGTTACATGTAGAGGCATTTTATTTATTTATTTATTTATTTATTTATTATTTGGATTTGTATGCCGCCCCTCTCCGAAGACTTACTTACTTATCATTTTATTTTATGCATTTAAATATTTTGCAGTAGACAAATTACAATGATAGCCAAATTGGTATAATGATCAAGGTCAGGTGAGAAACTGGGAGGCTATGAGTTCTAATCCTGCCTTAGGCATGAAGCCAACTGGGCGACCTTGAGCCACCAGTCCTAGAAGAAAGAAATGGCGAACCACTTCTGAAACCTTGGCAAGAAAACTGTTTGGGACTAATCCAGGCAGTTGCCAGGTGAGCACAATAAATAAATTATATATTTATTATTTATTGTTATACAGTGGAACCTCTACTTAAGAACTTAATTCGTTCTGTGACCAGGTTCTTAAGTAGAAACGTTTGTAAGTAGAGGCAATTTTTCCCATAGGAATCGATGAAAAAGCAAATAATGCATGCAAACCCATTAGGAAAGAAATAGAAGCTCAGAATTTGGGTGGAAGGAGGAGGAGCAAGAAGAGGAGGAGGACAGTCGCTGCTGAAGGAAGAAGGTGAGGTGAATCAAAAAAATCCAAAACTTTAAGGCTTAAAAAAAAAGAGGGACTTTGAGGCAGTGAGGAGGAGCATGTGCCTCCTATACACCCGGCGCGAGACTGCCTCCCATACACTGCGCCAGAGAGAGAAACCCAGGTGGGTGAGAGGGGGAGAGCCAACGAAAGGCTCCTCTGGCAGCCCAAAAAAGCCCAAGATGGCTGGGATCTGTTGTGGTTAGCTCTGGCCCAGCTCCTGCCCCAAGGACTGTGGATGTGGGGGAGACATCCACATACTGCAGGCCTGTTTTGCCCCCGGTGGAATCTGCTGATGAAGGCTCCTCTAACCAAGAAGACATGAGTGACAGGGAGGAGGAGAGTGTGGCAGACAGCTCAGAAGGAGATCAATTATCTAGCTCCTCCTTGGATTTGGAACAAGAGTTAATGATACAGCCATGCATGCGGAGAGCAATGCATAGGCAGCAACAACTGAGAGATTATTATCAAAGAAAATGAGGCCACCTGTGGTTGGGTGGGGCTGTGGTAATTAGTGAGGCAGCTATAAAGAGCAGCCTGTGGGTTTGGCCATTGTGGAGGTTTATCTGATAATTGTGTTTCGTGACTGCATTGCTGACTTCGACCTTTGCGGGCTGCTTTTTCCCCGCTTTGAAACTAAAGCAGAGCAAAGGGTGTTTCACTTTGTGCAATAAGAAGGACTGTGAATTGCCTCACAGCTGCAAGCTAAGTATCACAGAACTGATAAGGGACTTGTACAAATTACCAGTTTGTTTGGAGACAAGTGCTCTTTGCTATACAAAAAGAGTGCTTAGTTTATTTGAATTTTCAGTAAAAAGAACATTGTTTTGAATTTTCAAACGTGTGTGTGTGTGTCTGAAATTTGTATCTGTGAATTTTTGGGAGGATTCTGCCAGAGAGCTCGACAAAACAGGATTAAAGGGGGAATGGCAGGAAACTGGCCAGGTCTTCGTGCTGCTCTCAAATTTCCTGGAAAATTTTTCCAGGCTCAGGTTCTTAAGTAGAAAATGGTTCTTAAGAAGAGGCAAAAAAATCTTGAACACCCAATTCTTATCTAGAAAAGTTCTTAAGTAGAGGCGTTCTTACGTAGAGGTACCACTGTATTGGTTGCCTACTCTTTTGCTTTTCATCCGTTGGGCACTGAAGTTCTTGTGAAAGTGTGGAGGATAGCCACAGTTACCGAGAAACTCTTAACTCTGAGCTTTTGCAAGAGAACATTACTCAGCTCAGATTAAACAAAAGTACAGGCTTACGCTTTAGGATTTTATCACATCTGGAAAGTGAAGGATAGATTAATGCTGGGAAAATCTGAAGCATTGTTACAATAATTTTTTTTTAAAAAAAACCCAGGATGTCTTGAAATCAGATTGCGGTTGGGAATAGAGTTTAGCTAGCTCAGTGTGACTATAATTTGCAAACACTGCAGTTACTCCTGTCTAAAGGGGACTTGTGGTTTTAGGAGAGGAGGAAGGAGGGAGGGAAAGCTCAATCTAAGAAGACAAACATCCTTCCCACCCTTGTTTTTCTCTAATTTTGTGGTTTTTAAATGGCCATAAAGTGAGCTCTTAATGAGTGAATGATAGAGTAGCCGAACTGAATGGCAGCATCTTGCTGTTTCCAGAGAGCAGGGTGACATTTTGCTACAAAAACAACTCATCTGTTTGGAACCCATATCGCATCTCAGACATCAACACCCTTGAAAATGTCCACCAGAAGAGCCCTTCACTCCTCCACTCGAAATAGAATACCCTACAATCTTTCAATCCTGGGCCTAGAAAGTTTAGAACTAAGACACCTTAAACAAGATCTAAGTATTGCCCACAAGATCATATGCTGCAACGTCCTGCCTGTCGGCGACTACTTCAGCTTCAACCACAACAACACAAGAGCACACAACAGATTTAAACTTAATATTAACCGCTCCAAATTTGACTGCAAAAAATATGAGTTGTCGTAACGTGGAACTCATTACCGGACTCCAGAGTGTCATCCCCAAACCCCCAACACTTTACCCTTAGATTATCTACGGTTGACCTATCCAGATTCCTAAGAGGTCAGTAAGGGGCGAGTACAAGTGCACTAGAGTGCCTTCCGTCCCCTGTCCTATTGCTCTCCTATATCTCCTATACCTTTCTTCTATTCCTATATCTCTTCTTCTATTCTTTCATTGATATGTTCTATTACTATATCTTCTTTTCTATTATTTCTTAGATATATTTTACTATGAGTATCTCCTCTATAACCTTCATCATGTATTTTACTATGTGTATATGGATATATACCCACTAAAACCCTCATTGTGTATTGGAAAAAATCAATAAATAAAATAAAATAAATAAAAGCACGTTATCCTGAAAATCTGTTTTGTTTCCTCCCTAACTTAGAAGCGCAGTTCACAAGACAATGAAAGTTTGATTCTCAACTGTTCTGTCTGGGTCCCTCCAGAAGCCAACACCAACCAAAAAGAGAATCCAGACACACTGGTAAAAAGCAAAGGCAGTTTATATAATTCAAAGCAAACACAGGTAACAGAAACTGTTCTTACAGACAGGAACACGCTGGAACTTCACAGAGGTTTCACGAAGGCCATGAAAGAAAACAGGATTCTTGCTGGCAAAAACAACGCTGGAGATAACAAAACCCAGGCCTCCCCCAAGTCTTCCAGACTTCTAGGCCACAAGCCAAGATCAGAGATGCCGAGAAGCGAAGCAGGATCACAGAACTTCCAGTTGATAACGCTCCACAAGGCTGCAAGGGCGGGCCTGCCTTTTAAACCCTGCTGAGGAGAACCACACCCAAACCCAGCTGTGGCCAATTCAGTGATGCAAATACCTTTCTAATTGGTCCTGTCTCTGAGCTGCACGTCGCTGTCTCATGTCAATTATAGCCTGTGCTCCTTCATCCAATGAGTCCAGGCTAGTAGCTGGGGAGAGGCCCCCCCCCGGGGCTCTCAGGCTGCTCTAACTCCTCCTCTTCCTGACTTTCCTCTCCCCCGTCTGCCTGGTCCTCCCCCTCCTGTTCACTGTCCTCCTCCTCTGGGCATGGATCCAGCAGAGACGCAGCCGATCCCTGAGGAGCCGCAGGCTGAATCACAACATCAACTGACCAATGGAAAAAACAAATAACTGTTTCTTTAGAACATTGAACTCCTGTTCTAATTACATTCAGTCTGGAGTGGTGGATCATCTGCAGTCAAAATGAATATCCAGATGGTTAATCTGACCTCTCTCTGCACCCGCGTTTCTCAAAGTTGGCAAATTTTAAGATGTGTGGACTTCAACTCCCAAAAATTCCACAGCTGGGTACTTCCCAGCGTTCTATCCGTTGAAAATTCCACACATCTTTCAAGTTGCCAAATTTGAGCAACACTGTTCTACATCGAGGAGTATATTCTACTGCAGGCATTCATCATACAGTAAATGCGTGCATGAAAGAACATGAAAACTGAAAAATAGACATGTGGGAAACGCATTCCCATTTCTGCAGGGAGCCCAATTAGACATGCTCAAAAGAAATGTGTTACTTTGAGCCCTGCAAGCCCATGGCAGCTGAGTACCCTTTACCCCATAGCAGCTAAAGTATTCCATGATTGTAGAATGCAAAGACAAGCTGTAGATTTGAACAGCTGAAAATCAGATAAAAGTTGTGCTCTTAAATATGTGCCAAACATTCAATGGTACATAGCAAGCACATATTTTATTAACAATAACCTACCGTATGGTTTTGGAAGAGAGACAAGATGTGACATTTTATATTTATTTTTTTAAAATTGGGGTGAAGAAAGGGGGAAATTCCCAGACAGATTTACTCTGTGTTGTCTGAAGATACATGGAACAGTCTCAAACCATTTGTGCCTGTGTTTCAGAGTTTCACATATTATTCTGTCTCGGTAATTTTGGTTGTGTAGTTGCTGAAAACATCCAAATGATCTGCAATTTCCTTAATGTACGTATATTAAACATATTTTTTTCCTCCAATATATCTATGCTATTCTGTCATCTCTGCTGAAAGGTTACCTGCCTTTGGTTTATTCCAATTAAAAATACAGTGGAACCCCGACATAAGAGCTGCTCTACTTAAGAGCAACTCGAGATAAGAGCTGGGAGGGGAGAGATATTTTTGTTCTACTTACAAGCCCAAATTCGAGATACAAGCGCCAAGGAGCTGTCTCCTGAAGCCAAACGCTAACTTCCGCGTTCGGCTTCAGGAGACAGCTGCGAAGCGGCGCGCGTGTTTTAAAAGGTTGCAGCCGGTCTGGGGGGCTCGGGGGGGTGCTTGCAGCTTTCCTTCTTGCTCTTTTTCTTTCTCTCTTTTCCCTTCCCTTCTATTTCTTCTTTTCTTTCTCCTTCCCACCTTCTTCCCTCCCTCCCTCCCTTCACTCATTCCTCTCTTACTCTCCCCTTTCATAAGTTTCCTTGCTTCCTTCCTCTGTTCCTGTCCCTTCCCCCTTTCTTTCTTTCTTTCTTTCTTTCTTTCTTTCTTTCTTGCTTGCTTGCTTGCTCTTTTTCTTTCTCTCTTTTACCTTCCCTTCCTCTATTTCTTCTTTTCTTTCTCCTTCCCACCTTCTTCCCTCCCTCCCTCCCTTCACTCATTCCTCTCTTACTCTCCCCTTTCATAAGTTTCCTTGCTTCCTTCCTCTGTTCCTGTCCCTTCCCTCTTTCCTTCCTTCCTTCCCACCCTCCGTCCATTCATTCACCCATTCCTCTCTTGATCGCTTAAAGCCGGTCCCTGGTGCAAAAAGGGTTGGGGACCTCTGTCCTACAGGATTGGGTGGCAGAGAAGTTGAACATATGTAAATTTAAAAGTTTAAGAAAGTTTACAAGTTAAGTGAAAGAAACTTCATTATTCATTTATATGTACATGTACATTTCTTCATTAAAAACATGTCTTTCTGCATAATTTAGACTAACTTTGTGAGTTTTTTGAGGGCTGGAACCAATTAAAATTATTTACATTAATTCCTATGGGGAAAAGTCGTTCGAGATAAGAGCTGCTCGACTTAAGAGCCCAGGTCCGGAACGAATTAAACTCGTATCTCGAGGTACCACTGTAGTAGATTTTATTCCAGATAAAGAAGGATAACATAGCACCACAACAGAGGTGGTATTCAGCAGGTTCTCACCAGTTCTGGAGACCCTGTAGTGGAAATTTCGAGTAGTTTGGCTAACTAGTAAATACCACTTCTGACTGGCCCCACTCCATCTATTCTCTGCCTCCTGAGTCCAAGCTGATTGGGAGGAAATGGGGATTTTGCAGTAACCTTCCTTTGGAGTGGGGTGGGAATAGAGATTTTACAGTATCCTTCCCCTGTCAAAGCTACCAAGCAATGCCCACAGAACTGGCAGTAAAAAAAAAAATGAATCCCACCACTGCAGTGTTTGGGTTCAGGGAAGAACTTCTCCACTACAAGTAAACAGTAATGGGTTGCTGCCCCATGGGGGGGGACACACAGTGGGGATAGTAGGTTTATGAACTATTTATTGTCCTTCCTTCTCTAGTACTTTAATATGATCCTTAATTACTTTTAAAATAGAAAATAATTAAATAATATGTCTTTACCCATAAACGCTTTAATCATTTTAATCGTTATCTAGAAATGAACTTTTATAGCAATTAAAGAAAATTGAGCTACTTGCCTAATGTTTTATCATATTGAACCTTGTGGGTTCAGTACAAAACCTTAAAATGTTATTGTGTTCCTGTCTATTGCTGTCTATCATTTGTCCTTTCTGTGGCTATTCAAATAATGTGACTTAATCAACTGAAAAAGAGTCCAAGCACCTATTTGAAAACTTATCTTGGTCACTAAGCCACTCCCACCCAATCACATGATCTTTAAAGTCCCCTGGTCACATGATTGTCAAGCCACTCCCATCTGATCACATGGCTGACAAGCCACTCCTATCCGGTCACATGACCATCAAGCCACACCCACACAATAAGCCACTCCCACAGTGTGGTAGTAAAGTTTTTTGCAGCCCTTCACTGCAAGTAATATATTCTTCCTTCCTAGTAAATACAGTATATACTCAGACTGAGATTGATGGAGATTCAGTTGTATTATGAATCCTACCCCAAACTTCAAAGATGATTTTGCCGCTTCTGCAGACCACGTTTTTCAAAAACTGTGTTTATCATCTGAATGCCAGCATTTATCAGTTCTTTCATTTTCGTCTGCAATGCTATCTTTTGATCTCTCCTGAGCTTTTTATTCAGACTAAATTCCACAATGCCTGATGTGGGCAAGGTTTTTTTTTCCCCTCTGACTTCTGAAATAAATACATTTCTAACTTCCAGATATAAACCCAGCACATAATTTATTTCCACAGAAATGAAAGATTGAACAAGTCATCACTGTTTGAGCCACACACCAATAATGGTTCATAAGCCACATTATCTGAGGCATGCTAAAACGAAGTCAAGAAAACTAGCTAATCATGGTTTATTGCTTATCACTTTCTCAAAATAAAATTACTATGGGAAGGGGTTGTCTAGACTTTTTAAAGAACGAGGGGGCACAATTACTGTTGAATTTATAACCTAACACTTTATTTTCACTGCATCCTGATTTCCATTGTTTTTTGTCCAATGACGTCAGTGGCTCAATAAACAGGACTAGGTGAGGAATTTTAAAATGCTGAAATACTTTTGGACCCTAAATGTGAGGCTTATGAGACCCTCTTCACTACTTGAGACAGAAACAGAACGAAGATTTCCATAGCTCTATTCAAGATGTCCACTTAATACTGATTAATAGTACACTTAATACTTAATACTGTCCACTAATACCTCTTTTTAATACTGATTGGCCATTTGATCCATAGGTCTGTCTTACCAGTAGGAGCAGAGCAATGAGGGGCTAACAAATTTTTTACTGCCACACTGTGGGTGTGGCTTATTTTATGGGTGTGGCTTGATGGTCATGTGACCAGGTAGGAATCGCTTGCCAGCCATGTGGCCTGGCAATCATGTGACTGGGGATGGATTAAAGGTCATGTGACTTGCAGACCAAGATAAGTTTTCGAATACGTGCTTGGACTCTTTTTCAGTTGATTAAGTCCCATTATTTGAATAGCCACAAGGACAAATGATAGACAGCGTTATTTGTTGAGGAGCACTGTAACATTTTAAGGTTTCGTACTGAACCCAAAATGTTCAGTATGATAACAGATTTGGCAAGTAGCTCAATTTTCTTTCATTGATATAAAAGTTCAGTTCTAGATAATGATTAGAATGATGAAAGCGTTTATGGGTAAAAACATACTATTTCATTAGTATGGTAGTCCAGTAATGAGTTCCATGCTACGACAACTCATATTTTTTACAGTCAAGTTTGGAGCGGTTAATAATAAGTTTGAATCTGTTGTATGCTCTTGTGTTGTTGTGGTTGAAGCTGAAGTAGTCGTTGACAGGCAGGACGTTACAGAATATGATCTTGTGGGCACTACTTAGATCATGTTTAAGGCGACATAGTTCTAAGCTTTCTAGACCCAGGATTATAAGTCTAGTTTTGTAGGGTATTCTTCGAGTGGAGGAGTGAAGTGCTCTTCTAGTGAAGTATCTTTGGACAGTTTCGAGGGTGTCAATGTCTGAGATGCGGTATGGGTGGTATTTTAACTAGTGATTTTCAGAGTATCTATGCTATATATTCAAAGCAGCATGAAGCTAACAGCTTCAACCTGGTGATGGTGAAGGCAATTTCACTGAAATGTCGCATAGACACGCAAAATATTACATGGGGTAAAACCCGAATTTGAAAATTAAGGGACACTAGAATAGATCTGTTTCAGCCTTATTCTGGCCTCATCAGCTAGCCATACCCTCACTGGGACTTGAACTTGCAACATTTGCCTTGTAAAACAGAGAATTAACCTCTAGGCTACAGTATCCAATCCCTTCAGTTCTGTAGGGTTACATGTTTTTTTGTGTCGAATCTATCTATCTATCTATCTATCTATCTATCTATCTATCTATCAATCTATCTATCATCTATCTATCTATCTATCTATCTATCTATCTATCATCTATCTATCTATCTATCTATCTATCTACCTATCATCTATCTATCTATCTATCTATTTATCTATCATCTATCTATCTATCTATCTATCTATCTACCTACCTACCTACCTATCATCTATCTATCTATCTATCATCTATCTATCTATCTATCTATCTATCTATCTACCTATCATCCATCTATCTATCTATCTATCTATCTATCTATCTATCTATCTATCATCTATCTATCTATCAGTTTCCCGTCACAATTCAAAGTGTTGGTTATGACCTATCAAGCCCTTCATGGCACCGGACCAGATTACCTCAGGGACCGCCTTCTGCTGCATGAATCCCAGTGACCAGTTAGGTCCCACAGAGTGGGTCTTCTCCGGGTCCGGTCAACTAAACAATGCCGCTTGGCGGGACCCATGAGAAGAGCCTTCTCTGTGGCGGCCCTGGCCCTCTGGAATCAACTCCCCCCAGAGATTAGAATTGCCCCCACCCTCCTTGCCTTTCGTAAGCTACTTAAAACCCACCTCTGCTGCCAGGCATGAGGGAATTAAGACTTTTTTCTCCCCCTAGGCCGTTACAACTGTATACATGGTATGTTTGTATGTATGTTTTGTTTTTATATATTAAGGGGTTTTAATTTGCTTTTAGTATTGGACTTTATTGTATATTTTCATGATTGTTGTTAGCCGCCCCGAGTTTTTGGAGAGGGGCGGCATATAAATCCAATAAAACTAAACTAAAACTAAACTATCTATGTATGTATGTATGTATGTATGTATGTATGTATGTATGTATCTATCTATCTATCTATCTATCTATCTATCTATCTATCTATCTATCTATCTACCTACCTATTTATGTACCTATCATCTATCTATCTATCTATCTATCTATCTATCTATCTATCTATCTATCTATCTTTGATCTCTTTCTCTACGATATCCATCCATCCATCCATCCATCCATCCATCCATCCATCCATCCATCCATCCATCCATCCATTTGCCTTGTAAGACAGAGAATTAACCTCTAGGCTACAGTATCCAATCCCTTCAGTTCTGTAGGGTTACATGTTTTGTGTCGAATCTATCTATCTATCTATCTATCTATCTATCTATCTATCTATCTATCTATCTATCATCTATCTATCTATCTATCTATCTATCTATCTATCATCTATCTATCTATCTATCATCTATCTATCTATCATCTATCTATCTATCATCTATCTATCTATCTATCATCTATCTATCTATCTATCTATCTATCATCTATCTATCTATCTATCTATCTATCATCTATCTATCTATCTATCTATCTATCTATCTATCTATCTATCATCTATCTATCTATCAGTTTCCGGTCACAATTCAAAGTGTTGGTTATGACCTATCAAGCCCTTCATGGCACCGGACCTAGATTACCTCAGGGACCGCCTTCTGCCGCATGAATCCCAGCGGCCAGTTAGGTCCCACAGAGTGGGTCTTCTCCGGGTCCGGTCAACTAAACAATGCCGCTTGGCGGGACCCAGGAGAAGAGCCTTCTCTGTGGCGGCCCTGGCCCTCTGGAATCAACTCCCCCCAGAGATTAGAATCTATCTATCTATCTATCTATCTATCTATCTATCTATCTATCTATCTATCTATCTATCTATCTATATATATATCTATCTATCATCTATCTATCTAATGCTGCTTTTATCACTTTGACCTCCCACTCCCAGACTTCTCCTCCCCCCCCCCACCCACTCCCAAGGGATGCCATTACTAAAATACGGTACATCTAGAACAAGAAATTTTCTTATCCTGCCTAGAAGGCTCAATGGTCAATATCCGAGTTAGGATGATTTCAATGCTTTGTGGTAAATTGCTACATCTATATTTCATAAAGCAACATATACTCCCAACACACTTCTAAAAGGGATACAAAGCAGCTTGTGACATATGAACAGACTTTGTGTATACAGCGAAGTCTGTTTTAATAGCTGCCCGGAAAATTTAAAAGATACGTCAATCAGCCCACCTATAGCTTAGACACAGATGCTTCTCCCAGCTGTTAGAACAGCTGAATGAGACCTTGAAGTGGCACAAAGCATCTTGACAAGGAAAATTCTGCTGAATATTTGTCTGACAAGGAGAATCTCCTCACCTCTGCGGCATAAAGCATCACTTCAGTGCAAAGCAGTGGCTTCATACAGTCTTTGCTTTTAGTGAAAAGTTGCCACTTGTAATACAGTGGTTCACTGTAGCTTGCATTATGTCCTTAGCTTAGCCGAAATATCTTTTAAAAGCACCTCTGTGCACAAAATCCTGTTGGGGTTTTTGGAATACATTGAAACAAAAGCAATGCATACACCACACAGAAGTGTAACACATTTTTGTCTGGGAAAGTAAGGGGAGAATAAGGTTCTAGTGAAAATTAGTGTGTTTACTGCCAAATATATTAGCATTATCTGGAATCATTGGGGAAACCCTGAGTGGGTTCGTGGCTTTGTAAGTTATCTATCTATCTATCTATCTATCTATTTATCTATCTATCTATCTATCTATCTATCTATCATCTATTTATTTTGTCCAATACACAATGAGGGTTTTAGTGGGTATATATATATATATATATGTTAAATGTTTATAGCTGGAATTTAAAATTAAGGGAGACCAGGATAGATCTATTTCGGCCTTATTAGGCCTCATCAGCTGGCCACACCCATTCTTTTACTGGGATTCGATCTGGGAAGCTTCTGCATTGTAAAGCAGAGAGCTAGCAATTAGACCCATCCGATCTGAATCCATCCAGCTTTGTACCAGGGAGGGGTATATGTTTTTTCTTATGTCGGATGACCCTGGTATATTTCCAAGGAACGTCACAGCTCCTCTTTTTTTGCCTATAGGCCCAGCCCAGGGCCACTGCAAGGCAGTAATATATCTATAGCCGACAAACTATATTTTGTATGTGTTAAATGTTTATAGCTGGAATTTAAAATTAAGGGAGACCAGGATAGATCTATTTCGGCCTTATTAGGCCTCATCAGCTGGCCACACCCATTCTTTTACTGGGATTCGATCTGGGAAGCTTCTGCATTGTAAAGCAGAGAGCTAGCAATTAGACCCATCCGATCTGAATCCATCCAGCTTTGTACCAGGGAGGGGTATATGTTTTTTCTTATGTCGGATGACCCTGGTATATTTCCAAGGAACGTCACAGCTCCTCTTTTTTTGCCTATAGGCCCAGCCCAGGGCCACTGCAAGGCAGTAATATATCTATAGTAATATAGTAATATACCTAATAAGGCCGAAATAGATCTATCCTGGTCTCCCTTAATTTTAAATTCCAGCTATAAACATTTAACACATACAAAATATAGTTTGTCGGCTATAGATATATTACTGCCTTGCAGTGGCCCTGGGCTGGGCCTATAGGCAAAAAAAGAGGAGCTGTGACGTTCCTTGGAAATATACCAGGGTCATCCGACATAAGAAAAAACATATACCCCTCCCTGGTACAAAGCTGGATGGATTCAGATCGGATGGGTCTAATTGCTAGCTCTCTGCTTTACAATGCAGAAGCTTCCCAGATCGAATCCCAGTAAAAGAATGGGTGTGGCCAGCTGATGAGGCCTAATAAGGCCGAAATAGATCTATCCTGGTCTCCCTTAATTTTAAATTCCAGCTATAAACATTTAACACATACAAAATATAGTTTGTCGGCTATAGATATATTACTGCCTTGCAGTGGCCCTGGGCTGGGCCTATAGGCAAAAAAAGAGGAGCTGTGACGTTCCTTGGAAATATACCAGGGTCATCCGACATAAGAAAAAACATATACCCCTCCCTGGTACAAAGCTGGATGGATTCAGATCGGATGGGTCTAATTGCTAGCTCTCTGCTTTACAATGCAGAAGCTTCCCAGATCGAATCCCAGTAAAAGAATGGGTGTGGCCAGCTGATGAGGCCTAATAAGGCCGAAATAGATCTATCCTGGTCTCCCTTAATTTTAAATTCCAGCTATAAACATTTAACACATACAAAATATAGTTTGTCGGCTATAGATATATTACTGCCTTGCAGTGGCCCTGGGCTGGGCCTATAGGCAAAAAAAGAGGAGCTGTGACGTTCCTTGGAAATATACCAGGGTCATCCGACATAAGAAAAAACATATACCCCTCCCTGGTACAAAGCTGGATGGATTCAGATCGGATGGGTCTAATTGCTAGCTCTCTGCTTTACAATGCAGAAGCTTCCCAGATCGAATCCCAGTAAAAGAATGGGTGTGGCCAGCTGATGAGGCCTAATAAGGCCGAAATAGATCTATCCTGGTCTCCCTTAATTTTAAATTCCAGCTATAAACATTTAACACATACAAAATATAGTTTGTCGGCTATAGATATATTACTGCCTTGCAGTGGCCCTGGGCTGGGCCTATAGGCAAAAAAAGAGGAGCTGTGACGTTCCTTGGAAATATACCAGGGTCATCCGACATAAGAAAAAACATATATATATATATATATATATATATTTGTTTTCGTAAATTTTCACGGGTATATGTATGTAGATTGTTCTGAGTTCGGGTTTTGCCCTGTGTAATGTTTTGCATGTCTATGCGACGTTTCGGTGAAATCACATTCACCATCATCAGGCTGGAGTTCCAATCTTTGTGTTTTTGCAAATGAATATATATATATATCCCTTAATTTTCAAATTCAGCAAAAAAAACCATGTCACACACACACACACACATACACACACACACACACACACACACACAGAGTAAAATACATGATGAAGGTTATAGAGCGGATACTCATAGTGAAATATATCTAAGAAAGAATAGAAAAGAAGATATAGTATTTATTTATTTATTTATTTATTTATTTATTTATTTATTCATTCATTTTTCCAATACATATGGAAGAGAATAGACATGAAGTAATATATATAAAGATAATATGTAAAAATAGAGGAGAAGATATATGAAAGGAAGAATATATATATGATATATGAGATAAAGGAAAGACAATTGGACAGGGGACGAAAGGCACACTAGTGCACTTATGTACACCCTTTACTGACCTCTTAGGAACCTGGAGAGGTCAATTGTGGATAGTCTAAGGGAGAAATGTTGGGGGTTAGGGGTTGACACTATTGAGTCCGGTAATGAGTTCCACGCTTCGACAACTCGATTGTTAAAGTCATATTTTTTACAGTCAAGTTTGGAGCGGTTAATATTAAGTTTGAATCTGTTGCGTGCTCTTGTGTTGTTGCGGTTGAAGCTGAAGTAGTCATTGACCGGTAGGACGTTGCAGCATATGATCTTGTGGGTAATACTTAAATCGTGTTTTAGCGCTGTAGTTCTAAGCTTTCTAGACCCAGGATTGTTAGTCTATTTTCGTAGGGTATTCTGTTTCGAGTGGAGGAGTGAAGGGCCCTTCTGGTGAAATATCTTTGGACGTTTTCAAGGGTGTTGATGTCCGAGATGTGGTATGGGTTCCAGACAGATGAGCTGTATTCAAGGATTGGTCTGGCAAAAGTTTTGTAGGCTCTTGTGAGTAGTGTGAGATTGCCAGAGCAGAAGCTACGTAGGATCAGGTTAACAACTCTAGAAGCCTTTTTGGCGATATTGTTGCAGTGGGCTTTAGCACTTAGGTCATTTGATATTAGTATTCCAAGTAATAGAACATATCAATGAAAGAATAGAAGAAGAGATATAGGAATAGAAGAAAGGTATAGGAGATATAGGAGAGCAATAGGACAGGGGATGGAAGGCACTCTAGTGCACTTGTACTCGCCCCTTACTGACCTCTTAGGAATCTGGATAGGTCAACCGTAGATAATCTAAGGGTAAAGTGTTGGGGGTTTGGGGATGACACTAGGCATCTAGTGTCATCCCCAAACTAGACACTAGACATCTAGACTAGACACTAGACATCTAGTTGGTTTCCAATCTTTGTGGCAGATACTGGCAGGAATTATCAACACAAATGAGATCTTACTGACTGATAATTACCGCACAGCTGACTAAGGCAAACTGCTTCCATCTTTCCTTCCCACAATAAAATTTTCCGTTTTATCATTGCATTCTCAAGATGTTCTAGATATCTCTTTCAAAATATTGTTCACATATTTGCTCCACAAAAAAAAAAAGAAAACGCACGAAGCATGAACTTAGCTGATATTCAATCCTTTGATGGGATTTAGGTGGGATTTTTTTCCATGTGGCTGAAGAAGTTTTAGAGCTCATGACTCAGAAGGGAATGTTAGCCTTAGGTTTTGAAACCTAAAATGAGATTATAGGCTAGAAAGATGAGCAAGTTTTATCCTTCCACGAACACAGTAAAGAAGATTATGGATTTTAGCACGTGGGAGACATCTGTAAGAAGGAAAGGTCATTGCTGAGTTTGCCTATATATGTTTATTACAGGTAATTCTCAATTGACAACTACAAGGGGGGAGTGTCAAATTTCTGTCACTAAGTGATGCAGCTGTAAACATGATGACAGGTGACCACATTCAATTCAATTCAATTTATTAGATTTGTACGCCGCCCCTCTCCGAAGACTCGGGGCGGCTCACAACAACGATAAAAACAATATTATAATGGCACAAATCTAATATTAAAAATAACTAAAAACCCTATCATAATTTAAAAACCAAACAGCACAGACATACCAAACATAAATTATAAGGAGCCTGGGGGAAAGATGTCTCGAATCCACCATGCCTGGCGGTATAGGTGGGTCTTAAGTAGTTTACGGGTGGGAGCAGTTCTAATCTCCGGGGGGAGTTGATTCCAGAGGGCCGGGGCCACCACAGAGAAGGCTCTTCCCCTGGGGCCCGCCAGATGACATTGTTTAGTCAACGGGACCCAGAGAAGGCCAACTCTGTGGGACCTTATCGGTTGCTGGGATTCGTGCGGTAGCAGGCGGTTCCGGAGGTACTCTGGTCCAATGCCATGTAGGGCTTTAAAGGTCATAACCAACACTTTGAATTGTGACTGGAAATTGATCGGCAGCCAATGCATTACTTAGCAACAGTCTCAGTTGCCATTGTAACTCCAGATTTGTGCATTGTTAAATGGGAAGCAGAGGGCATCCCAGGTAAGAAATCTGGGGTTGCCAACAGGGAGGCCCTGGAGGTCCAGCACAGCGTGCACACAAGTTGGGACAGTATTGAAGTGTAATGTAAAGTCAGGAAGTCCAGGAAAAGAAACTGTGCGATCCATGCATGTGTGCTAATAGAGGGAGCTTGGGGAATGAACACACTGAGGCTCTTTGTCGGTAAATATAAATTCAACACAAAAATAATTTGTCATGGTTTTTTTTGAGGAAACTGCCATGTGGGATCAATGAAAGAAAACCTTTTTTCTGAAGTTCTTAAAGTTCTTAAAGTCCGGTAGAAAATAGTAATTAATAATTTTAATAATAATTTATTAGTTTTGTATGCCACCCCTCTCCAATTGTTTAAACCAAGTTAATGGCCTTTTAGGCTTCCTCCGTGTGAGTAGGAGTTCACTTTTGAATAATAAGAATTATATGTCATAGGAGGGGTGAAATCAGGATTTTAGAGATGCTGAGGGGGGGGGGGCATGGACCAAAAAAACCCCACTGGGAACCACTGATCTACAGGAATTCTACCTGTAATCCAATACTACCTGTGCTTTTTTCCAGTTGAAAAAAACTTAAGTTTGGTTTAGGATCTTTAAGGCTTTGCTTTGTTGAAATACCTGTATTTATTTAATTTATTTATTTTATTTATTTATTTATTTTGTCCAATACACAGTGAGGGTTTTAGTGGGTATATATCTATATACAAATAGTAAAATACATGATGAAGGCTATAGAAGAGATACTCATAGTAAAATATATCTAAGAAATAATAGAAAAGAAGATATAGTAATAGAACATATCAATGAAAGAATAGAAGAAGAGATATAGGAATAGAAGAAAGGAATAGGAGATATAGGAGAGCAATAGGACAGGGGACGGAAGGCACTCTAGTGCACTTGTATTCGCCCCTTAATGACCTCTTAGGAATCTGGATAGGTCAACCGTAGATGATCTAAGGGTAAAGTGTTGGGGGTTTGGGGATGACACTATGGAGTCCGGTAATGAGTTCCACGCTTCGACAACTCGGTTACTGAAGTCGTATTTTTTACAGTCAAGTTTGGAGCGGTTAATATTAAGTTTAAATCTGTTGTGTGCTCTTGTGTTGTTGTGGTTGAAGCTGAAGTAGTCGCCGAAATGAACATAACCCAATGCAAGATCTAAATGCTGAAGATGCTATCTTGCTTTGCAGAGCTGCATTGGGCATTGCAGTGTCTCCTGCTTCTGTTTAAACAATTCTCCCTGCAATTACGAGGGAGCATTGGGTGAGTGCATTCAAATTCCTTTTGAGAACAAAATTGTATAGAATTTAGAGCTCTTATCTCGGCAAGGCCATAATTCCACACAGATTTCTTTGTGAGAGATTAAATGCATCGACTGTCAAAATCAGTCAAAAATCTGATGTGTTACATCGCAGGGGATATACTGCCACATTAATTCAAACTGCAAACTGCTGCCTCTGAGGATTTAGCTAAAACATACCCAGATTTAATAAGAGCTTGCTACCAGTGTGAATGGATACCAGAATAAATCAATTTGTTCAACAAAAAAAAATCCACCCTTAATTATTTGAAATTATGGAAATTCATGATGATTGACTTAGGTTGTATAATACGCTTCCTAAAAATTCTTAAATTGCTGTTTCCTAATTGTTGTGGGACATCACATAAGCTATCCATTTACAATATAGTACTATAGATAAAGTGTAAGCTTACACATCATTTTTTCTTATGGTTAAATGATATTTTAAAATGTTGATCTAAAACCAAGGACACCTAACTTGGATAATATTCTGTGGCAAATACTACTAATAATATTTCAATAAACATTTATGCTACCTGACTCATAATTGTATTAAAATACATTTTATTAAGTATATTAATATTAAATAAAATATTATTAATATATCCTGATTAAAGATATCCCATGCAGGTTACTTACTCATTCTTGCACTGAGTAAAGATTTGTTCAAGTTTAATTTTGAAAACTTGAATGTCTTGCCATCATCATTTTCAGATCGTGCAGAATGCGGCCCCAAGAGCTATGGTGGGGCTTCCTAGATTCGCCCACATTTCTACAACACTCCGTGGCCTGCACTGGCTGCCGATCGGTTTCCGGTCACAATTCAAAGTGTTGGTAATGACCATGGCATTGGACCAGATTACCTCCGGAACCGCCTTCTACCGCACGAATCCCAGCGGCCTGTCGTTTGGCGGGTCCCAGGGGAAGAGCCTTCTCTGTGGCAGCCCCAGCCCTCTGGAATCAACTCCCCCCGGAGATTAGAATGGCCCCCATCCTCCTTGTCTTTCGCAAGTTACTCAAGACCCACCTATATCACCAGACATGGGGGAATTAAGACATCTCCCCAGGCTTTCTTATATTTTATGTTTGGTATGTATGTGTTGTATGGTTTTTAAATTGTTGGGGTTTTTTAATATAATTTTAATATTAGATTTGTTCCATTATTATACTGTTTTTATTATTGTTGTGAGCCGCCCCGAGTCTTCGGAGAGGGGCGGCATACAAATCTAATAAATTGAATTGAATTGAATTGATTCATCCCCCCCACTATTTAATGGTCCATAGAATTCCTTCTCCATACCGAATCACTGAATAAAAGGAATGCAATGTTGAGTTGGAAATATAACCTGAATTAAATGGATTGGAATGGAAACTAATCAAAGGAGAGAAGCAATCTAGAACTAGGAAGAAATTTCTTGACAGTTAGAACAATTAAACCATAGAACAACTTTCTTCCAGAAGTTGTGAATTCTCTAACATATCCCATATTATCTTCTCTTCTATCCCTATATCTTTCCTGCTATTCTCTCATAGTTATATTTTATTCCTATATTTTCTTTTCTATTCTCTCTTCAATGCATTGTATATTATGCATTATTGTGTATTGGACAAAACTAATAAATAAATAAATAAAATAAAATAAAGTTTTTAGGAAGAGATTGGACAACCATTTGTCTGAAATGATATAAGATTTCCTGCTGGAGCAGGGGGTTGGACTAGAAGACCTCCAAGGTCTCTTTCAACTTTGTTATTCTATTCTATTCTATTTAATTTGACTTCTACTCTACTCCACTCCATTCCATTCCATTCCATTCTATTCTATTCTGTTCTATTTAATTCGACTTCTATACCACCCAATCCCAAAGCACTCAGGATTCTACTCTACTCTACTCTATTCTATTCAATTCAATTCAATTTATTAGATTTGTATGCCGCCCCTCTCCGAAGACTCGGGGCAGCTCACAACAATGATAAAAACAATATTATAATGGCACAAATCTAATATTAAAAATAACTAAAAACCCTATCATAATTAAAAAACCAAACAGCACATACATACAAAACATAAATTATAAAGAGCCTGGGGAAAAGATGCCTCAAATCCCCCATGCCTGGCGGTATAGGTGGGTCTTGAGTACTTTATGGAAGACAAGGAGGGTGGGAGCAGTTCTAATCTCCGGGGGGAGTTGATTCCAGAGGGCCAGGGCTGCCACAGAGAAGGCTCTTCCCCTGGGGCCCGCCAGACAACATTGTTTAGTCGATGGGACCCGGAGAAGGCCTGATCTACTGTACTCTACTGTACCGTACCGTACTGTACTGTACTGTACTCTACTCTACTCTACTCTACTCTACTCTTATTTTACAAATAACTCAAATAACAGTGAACATATCCAACACACTTTCCTCCTCCTCCTCCTCCTCCTCCTCCTCCTCCTATTTTCTACACAACAACTTCTGTGGTAGTTTAGTCTGATAGAGTGTGACTGACCCAAAGTCACCAGCATGGTGGGATTTGAACTCATAGTGTCCTGTTTTCTAGCCTGGTGTCTTAAGCACTAGAATAAACTGGCTGTAAATAAATTGATTTATATCACTAGTTCAAACTGGATAGAAAATAAAATAAATAATAAAACTAATTTAAGAACCACTTAGTTTTATGCCATCTCTGTCTAAATGTGCGTTGATCCATTTTCCTAGAAACAATTGCAACTCTCCAGATTTTAAAAACACAAATCAGTTCACTTTCAGGACAAGTGGGTTAGCAGAGTGCTCTGTGAACAAAGGTTGTTAATTGAATGGAAAATGCTCTGAATGGCTCTCAAAATCTGTGCTGGGCTTGAGCAGACAAAGAATGATAATATTACATATAAGGCTGAAAGAACAGGATCTGCAACTGATCTTAAGACTGAGATCTTCCATTGCTTTTCTCACATTTCAGTGGAGATAATGGCGATTGAATTAGGGATCTGTTCCAGACTTAAACTTACCTTCCCACAGAGTTGAAATGAATACTTCAAGTAGGTAATTCTAAAATCAAGACAACGTTTCTGCAACACTCCGCGGCCTGCACTGGCTGCCGATCGGTTTCCGGTCACAATTCAAAGTGTTGGTAATGACCTTTAAAACCCTACATGGCATTGGGCCAGAATACATCCGGAACCGCCTTCTACCGCACGAATCCCAGCGGCCGATAAGACCCCACAGAGTTGGCCTTCTCCGGGTCCCGTCGACCAAACAATGTTGTTTGGCAGGCCCCAGGGGAAGAGCCTTCTCTGTGGCGGCCCCGGCCCTCTGGAACCAACTCCCCCCGGCCCTCTGGAACCAACTCCTTGTCTTTCGCAAATTACTTAAGACCCACCTTTGTCACCAGGCATGGGGGAGTTAAGTTATCCTTTCCCCTTAGGCTATTACAAGTTATGCATGGTATGTTTGTGTGTATGTTTGGGGGGGGGGGGGTTATAAGAAGGGTTTTTTAGTTGTTTTTATTAATTGGATTGTTCATGTTGTTTTACCACTGTTGTTAGCCGCCCCGAGTCTGCAGAGAGGGGCGGCATACAAATCCAATAGATAGATAGATAGATAGATAGATAGATAGATAGATAGATAGATAGATAGATAGATAGATAGATAGATAGATAGATAGATAGATAGTCTACTGATGTCTCCCTCCCTTGAATTGAAATAGGCTTTATTTGGGAATAAGCATCTTGTTGCAAAAATATTACATTTAAAATAAAGAAGTATCTATCAGTGCGCTTGTCCCTCTTATTCTTGTTTGATATATATTCTATAACTGACATTGCAATAATCCTGCTGCAGGGTATCCAAAATTTATTAGCTTTTTTCACAAGTCCGATATGCACAGTGTCTCCTCATTCTTTTTAAATTCTGTTCTGTCGGGCTCTCTGGTAGAATCCTCTCAAAACTCCACAGCTACAAACTTCAGACATACATACGTTTGAAAATTCAAAACAATGTTCTTTATAATGAAACTTCACTTAAACCAAGCCCTCTTTTGGTATAGCAAAGAGCACTCGTCTCCAAACAAACTGGTAATTAAGTCCCTTATCAGTTCTGTGATACTTAGATTGCAGCTGGGAGGCAATTCACAGTCCTTCTTCTTTCACAAAGTGAAACATCCTTTGCCCTGGTTTAGTTTCAAAGCGGGGAAAAATCAGCACACAAAAGGTCAAAGTCAGTAAAGCAGTCACGAAACACAATGATCAGATAAACCCACAGGCTGCTATTTATAGCAGCCTCACTAATTACCACAGCCCCACCCAACCACAGATGGCCTCATTTTCTTTGATAATAATCTCTCAGTTTTTGTTGCCTATGCATCGCTCTCCGCATGCGTGGCTGTATCATTAACTCTTGTTCTGAATCCAAGGAAAAGCTAGATCCTTCTGAGCTGTCTGCCACACTCTCCTCCTCCCTGTCACTCATGTCTTCTTGGTCAGAGGAGCCTTCATCAGCAGATTCCCCTGGGGGCAAAACAGGCCTGCAGCATGTGGATGTCTCCCCCACATCCACAGTCCTTGGGGCAGGAGCTGGGCCAGAGCTAACGACAACAAATTCCCAGCTCTGATTTGAAATAGCATTGTAGATATTTGTTTATAGTTTCCCTGGTGCCATGTCATATGAACAACATTTGCAAGAACTTGGCATGGCTAGTTTAATGAAAAGAAGAACCAGGGGAGACATTATAGCAGTGTTCCAATGTCTCAGGGGTTACCACAAAGAAGAAGGAGTCAACATTTTCTCCAAAGCACCTGAGGGTAAAACAAGAAGCAATGGGTAGAAACTAAACAAGGAAATAACTTAGAACTAAGGAGAAATTTCCTGACAGTTTGAACAATTCATCAGTGGAACAGTTTGCCTCCAGAAGTTGTGAATGCTCCAACACTGGAAGTTTTTAAGAAGATGTTGGATAACCATCTGTATGAAGTAGTGTAGGCTTTCCTTCCTAAGCTGGGCTAGAAGACCTCCAAGGTCCCTTCCAACTCTGTTGTTGTTGTTTGTTGTTGTTTACCAGTGATATATCCATTTATTTTTAAAAAATATTTCAATTTATGAAGTAGTATAAATTTAATACCAAGGACTCCAAAATTTCCACCCCATCCTTGGCCCACAGAACTTATTGCCCTCTGGTTTAGGTTTGGCAATTCAAATAGTTGCAAAGGAAACATGCAATTAATGGAAGAATGGCTACTTATCTTGATTACTTTTCTAATAATAGGTGTCATATTTATCCTGTTTATCCTGAATTTGGTAACAAAACATTCTCAAGAAGTAAATACCATATCTAGTAACAAAGTCCAGAGCCAGAGGTCTGCACCTGTAAATCCAGACACAACTGGTTTGTAATCAGGGTGTAACACAAACAATATCCAGGATTAGTCTGAATTGCCAAGGTAAATATATTATTTTATTTATTATTTTATTTATTAATTATACTTATTGGTCACCCTACTCCTTCAGGACTCTGGGCGGCATACAGCATATAAATATAGATAAATTATTTATATTTATAAAGCATATAAATAATAGATAACTTTTGTATTTATAAAGATAAATAATCTTTCGTTCCCTTTATACAAACAGCATTAAGAATTGTTAACCTAATCTTGCATAGCTTCTTCTCCTGTAAATTGTTTGTTTGTTTGTCTTATATTTTGCATGCTTTTCACATGTGCACATTTTTAATTTTTAATATATATATGTGTATGTATGTATGTGTATATATGTGTGTGTGTATATGGATATATGGATATATGGATATAAGGATATACGGAAAATGTATATATGTTTATATGTGTGTGTATATATATATATATATATATATATATATATATATATATATATGCTGCCACATTTATTGTACAGTGTATTCATCTGATTATCCTACACATGCATACATATATAAATGCACACACAAACCCACTTTTAAGCAAGTTTTTTAAAATGTGGTGATTGCACAAAAATATATTGTAGAAAACAGTCTTTATAACAGTCTACATTATTTTGTGTGTGTGAAAATTCAATCACACATGTCACATGGTATATAATTCTGTCAAGGAACTGTGAATTATGTTCTATAAATGTGTTTTATAGTACAGTCTGTACACATTTTTTTCTTTTATCTGCCAACAGAATAAAAAAAGCAGGTTTATAGGACTGTGTTTTTCAAGAGGGTCATCTAGCATTTGATCTCTTCCAATTGTCCCTTTCCTAATCCCATCAGTACAGCAGACCAATAGCTAGAATTGTATGTCAGCAATTTAATATAATTATTTGTATTTTTGTCTAACCCGGGATAGCAGTGGGAGAGGGAAGGATGACAAACACACACACACACAAACAAACACAAACACATGCATGCATACATACATGCATGCATGCATACACAGAAGAGGGAAATGCTTTAAATTATAGCACCATGTCTCTTCACATAAATTAAATTTGTTTTGAAAACTAGCTGACATCTTGCTATGAAATCATTGATGTCTGATGTAGACCTTGAAATTTGTTCTTGAGATGACTGTGTTAAAGAAACAAAACAGAATATATATAAAAAAACCCGCTCTGAAGTATAGTTACAATAGTTACATATACCCCTGGGGCACGAACAATTGAATTAATTTTTTTAAAAGTATTGCTCAGATTAGAATCCAATTAACTTTTAAAAAAGAAACAAAAATCCAATTTATGGTGGTGTCGCTGATTGGAATTATAATAGTGAAAAGGTATTGTTCTTATGAACTGAGAAACCCTTTAAAGTTCTCAACCACCAGTTTTAATGTGTGCTGTTCTTCTTACAAGCTCCCAAAGCAATATAGATTTTCTTTTATGGTTCAGTTTTATTTATCCAGGATAGGAGATCTACCTGTATATTATAGATATAATAAAGTATTTTACAGAGATATGGTATAACATGCTTCTTGTATCTTTAATATCAGCTGTTATAGCACTGATCATTTGTTGGAGAGATATAGAATATAGCAAGGCTGTGATAATAAAATAGAGGCAGTTTAGTGGTGGCTCAGTAGTTAAGATGCTGCTCTTGTTGGATGGAAAGCCAGCAGCCCAGGTTTGAGACCCAAGCTCTATCTAATGGGTTGAGCTCCTGTTCTTGGCTCAACCCTTGCAAACTTAGCAGTTTGAAATGCAAGTAGGTAAATATCATAGGCAGCTGTGGGCTATGAGCCGGAACACTAAATTGCACTCACTGCTGCAGCTCGTACCTGTGCTTCTGCACCTGTGGAGATAGCAAAATCGTGCACATGCCGAAACATGGGCGCACCTGTGAGATTTTGTTTCTGCACATGTGCAGGAAGCAAAAAACAACAACATTTTTTTTTAAAAGAGTGATGGTGCACAACAGACTGGTGGAGACAGTACCAGAGCCATCATGCTCAAATTACACAATCGGCAGACCGCTAACGGAATGGCGCACCCCAGCGCACCAGTAGGACCCCACTACTGGTTGAAATGCTTAGCTGGTGAGATCATCATTGCCAAGGGGATGGGGACTTCTTTCATATTCATGGAAGGAGCTGGAGTAAAGGATGGAAGCTTACCCCTGCCCCTCAACAGCACTTGGGTCTTGAGCACAGGCCTGCAGCTTGTCAAGTCAGCATCCTAATCACATGAGCCACCGTGCTTCATACCACTAAGTAAATCTTTAATACGGGCACTTACCAATAGGGGGCTCTAAAACCCTTTGCTACTGGTTCACGTGTGCTCTCATCCCATGCAGGTTGGTAGAGCCTCCCACCACCAGCACTACCGATTCTTAGAACTGGACCAAAATAATAATAACAATAATAATAATAATAATAATAATAATAATAATAATAATAATAATATTATTATGTCAATACAACTTTATTATTTATTATTATTATTATTATTATTATTATTATTATTATTATTATTATTATGTCAATACAACTCAGCAAACGAGATCACTATGCTGGATTTCATATTTCATCACCAGTCGGGTGCTTCCCAAGCACCTAGGACTGCGTGATGATAATAATAATAATAATAATAATAATAATAATAATAATAATAATAGTAATAGTAATAGTAATAGTAATAGTAATAGTAATAGTAATAGTAATAGTAATAGTAATAGTAATAGTAATAGTAATAGTAATAGTAATAGTAATAGTAATAGTAATAGTAATAGTAATAGTAATAGTAATAATGGAAGGGATCTTGGAGGTCTTCTAGTCCAACTCCCTGCTTAGGCAGGAAACCCTACAGATGGTTATCCAAAATCTTCTTGAAAACTTCCAGTGTTGGAACATTCACAACTTCTTTAGGCAAGCTGTTTCACTGAATAATTGTTCTGTCAGGAAATTTCTCCTTAGTTCTAAGTTGCTTCTCTCCTTGTTCAGCTTCCACCCATTGCTTCTTGTTCTACCCGCAGTTGCTTTGGAGAATAGGTTGACTCCTTCTTTGTGGCAACCCCTGAGATATTGGAATACTGTTATCATGTCTCCCCTGGTCCTTCTTTTCATTAAACTAGACATGCCCAGTTCCTGCGACCATTCTTCATATGTTTTAGCCTCCAGTCCCCTAATCATCTTTGTCGCTCTTCTCTGCACTTTTTCTAGAGTCTCAACATCCTTTTTGCATTGTGGCGACCAAAACTGAATGCAGTATTCCAAGTGTGGCCTTACCAAGGCCTTATAAAGTGGTAGTAACACTTCACGTGATCTTGATTCTATCCCTCTGTAGTCTAGTCAAACACATCTCAAGGTTCCCTCCAATAGTGTCCCAGACATATCTTCTTCACTTCACAAGAGGCTTCTTGTCTCTTTAATGGAAATACATGGCAGGGATATCAAGGCAAGGGACACGGACATCTGCAAGGCTAATTTAGATCAGAAGACAACTTCAGTCCTAGACAGCAAGCATTTCCCTGGACAAAAATGTGTAATCCCTTTGTCATTTGCTTAGATAGTTGCTGCCAAGCAGAAAAGGAAGTTAAATCATTTATTCTACCTTGGGGACCAAAAAAAAAAGAACAATGAGAAAGGTATGAGCAGCTGTCATTGTTTGGCAACATGACAGGGAATAAATACAAAATCAAACATTCAAACCCCATTTGCTGTGAATGTGGTGGTATATTCATGTTTGATGAATAAGCTGGATACCAAGAATAAAGAAATTGACTACTTTTGCAAAAGGCATGCTGTTGACAAATGTTAAATGTAAAGGTTCCCCTCACACATATGTGCTTGTCGTTCCTGAGTATTGCATTGGCAGTTCTGTGTTAGCAAAAACTTCAGAAGAGCAGGATTTAGGGGTAGTGATTTCTGACAGTCTCAAAATGGGTGAGCAGTGTGGTCGGGCAGTAGGAAAAGCAAGTAGAATGCTTGGCTGCATAGCTAGAGGTATAACAAGCAGGAAGAGGGAGATTGTGATCCCCTTATATAGAGCGCTGGTGAGATCACATTTGGAATACTGTGTTCAGTTCTGGAGACCTCACCTACAAAAAGATATTGATAAAATTGAACGGGTCCAAAGGCGGGCTACAAGAATGGTGGAAGGTCTTAAGCATAAAACATATCAGGAAAGATTTAATGAACTCAATCTGTATAGTCTGGAGGACAGAAGGAAAAGGGGGGACATGATCGAAACATTTAAATATGTTAAAGGGTTAAATAAGGTTCAGGAGGAAAGTGTTTTTAATAGGAAAGTGAACACAAGAACAAGGGGACACAATCTGAAGTTAGTTGGGGGAAAGATCAAAAGCAACGTGAGGAAAATATTATTTCACTGAAAGAGTAGTAGATCCTTGGAACAAACTTCCAGCAGACATGGTTGGTAAATCCACAGTAACTGAATTTTAAAATGCCTGGGATAAACATATATCCATCCTAAGATAAAATACAGGAAATAGTATAAGGGCAGACTAGATGGACCATGAGGTCTTTTTCTGCCATCAGTCTTCTATGTTTCTATGTTTCTATGACTCTAGGGCAGTGATGGGCAACCTTTTGAGCTTGGTGTGTCAAAATTCGCCAAAAAACCGAGCATAACTCAGGTGGTGTGTCACCTTGAGAAAAAAACACTCTCACTCTCTCTCACTCTCTTCCTTCCTCTTTCATCTCTCACTCTTTCTTTCTTGCTCTCTCTCTCTCCCTCTCTCTCTTCCTTTCTTTCCTTCTCACTTCCTTCCACTTTTTTCTCTTTCTCTCTTCCTTCCTTCCCCTCTTCCCCTCCCTCTCCCTCTCCCTCTCTCCTACTCTTCTCCTACTCTTCCTCTCCTGCTTTTCTTTCTCCTCCTCCTTCTCTCCTTTTCCTCCTCTTCCTCCTCCTCTCATTTTTCCTCTTCCTCTTCTCCTTTTCTTTCTCCTCCTCCTTCTCTTCCTCCTCCTCTCCTTTTTCTCCTCCTCTTCCTCCTCCTCTCCTTTTTCTCCTACTCTTCCTCTCCTGCTTTTCTTTCTCCTCCTCCTTCTCTCCTTTTCCTCCTCTTCCTCCTCCTTTCATTTTTCCTCTTCCTCTTCTCCTTTTCTTTCTCCTCCTCCTTCTCTTCCTCCTCCTCTCCTTTTGCTCCTCCTCTTCCTCTCCTTTTGCTCCTCCTCTCCTTTTTCTCCTCCTCTTCCTCTCCTGCTTTTCTTTCTCCTCCTCCTCTTCCTCCTCCTCTCCTTTTTCTCCTCCTCTTCCTCTCCTTTTCCTCCTCTTCCTCCTCTCCTTTTTCTCCTCCTCTTCCTCTCCTTTTCCTCCTCTTCCTCCTCCTCTCCTTTTTCTCCTCCTCTTCATCTCCTCCATTTCCTTCTGGTTCTCCTTCTCCTGCTCTTCCTTCTCCTTCTCCTTTTCCTCCTCCTCTTCCTCTCCTTTTCCTCCTCCTCTTCCTCTCCTTTTCCTCCTCTTCCTCCTCCTCTCATTTTTCCTCTTCCTCTTCTCCTTTATCTCTTCCTTCCTTCCCCTCTTCCTCCCTTTCTCTCTCCCTCTCGTTCACTTTTCTCTCCCTTCCCTCCTTCTTTCCTCTCCTCTTTCCCTCCCTCTTTTTCCCTTCTTTCTCTCCATGTCTCCGGCGGGCAGACGGCTTTGCTAACCGGCACAAGGCTCAAGCCAGCTGCCCGGGAAAGCCCTGTGCCAGCCAGGAAAGCCGGCTTTACGGGAAAGCAGCGCGCTTTTCAAATGTGCAACTCTTTCCTGGGCGGGGGGGGGCGCCCAAACAGAGGCGGCCGGGGGGGGTTTCAAGGGACCAACAGCCGGTCCTTTTCGAGGCTGCGTTGTTGCAGCGTCTGAGGCCGCCGCTGCCTCCGCCTCCAGGCGAAGGGATCTCCTCGGTGGGCCGCCTCGGAGGCTGCAACAACGCAGCCCCGAAAAGGACCGGCTGTTGGTCCCTTAAACCTGCCGCTGTCACCCACTGCGGAGATCCCTTCGCCTAGAGGCGGAGGCGGCGGCCTCAGACGCTGCAACAACGCAGCCCCAAAAAGGACCGGCTGTTGGTCCCTTGAACCCACCGCCGCCGCCTCTGTTCGGGCGAAGGGATCTCCGCAGTGGGCGGCAGCAGCTTGAAGAGACCAACAGCCGATCCTCATTGAGCTGAGTTTCCTTTGGCTTCCTTCGAGGCAGCAGGTGAGCTTTGCAGTTTTACCTCGAAGGAAGCCAAAGGAAGCTCAGCTCGGGGGCGGGCCTGAAGCAGCCGCCGCCTACTCCGCCCCACGTTTCGGCCACGCGAAGAAGCAAAAAAGCAGCACTGGAGGGACCAAGACGGTCTGCAGCTGAGCGTCTGGAGGAAGAGGAGGAGGAAAGCCAGGGGGCGGGGAAGAAAGCGGGCCTGCAATTGGCCAATTTCTTGCCTTCAGGGAGAGGAACTGCTGCTGCTCTGCCATAGGGTGCTTTCCTCCCCGCCCCCTGGCTTTCTTCCTTGCCACTGCCAGACGCTCAGCAGCAGAGTGGAGGGGAGATTCGGGAGCAGCCGCGTGTCACCAAAAATGGCTACGCGTGTCAGTGCTGACACGCGTGTCATAGGTTCGCCATCACTGCTCTAGGGGGTGGTGTTCATCTCCATTTCAAAGTCGAAGAGCCAGCACTCTCCGAAGACGTCTCCATGGTCATGTGGCTGGCATGACTAAATGCCAATGGCGCACGGAATGCTCTTACCTTCCCACCAAAGGTGGTCCTTATTTTTCTATTTGAATTTTTACATGTTTCAAACTGCTAGGTTGGCAGAAGCTGGGAGAAGTAGCAGGAGTTCACTCGGTTACGGGGCACTAAGGATTCAAACTCCTGATCTGCCGACCTGCAGACCTTTCTCATTGACAAACTAGCATCTTAGCTACTGAGTCACTGCATCCCCTTACATTCCTAACAAGTATTAGGAATATACAAAATAATTTATTGGAAGCACATATTTCCCTGTTTCTCCAATGAGCAAACAAAATCGAAGAAAAACTATACAACTTTCAAATAACTAGAACTCAATCTGTATAGTCTGTAGGATAGATGGGAAAGGGGGAACATGATCAAAACATTTAAATATGTTAAAGGGTTAAATAAGGTTCAGGAGGGAAGTGTTTTTAATAGGGAAGTGAACACAAGAACAAGGGGGCACCATCGGAGGTTAGTTGGGGGAAAGATCAGAAGCAACGTGAGAAAATATTATTTTACTGAAAGAGTAGTAGATGCTTGGAACAAACTTCCAGCAGACGTGGTTGGTAAATACACAGTAATTGAATTTAAAATGCCTGGGATAAACATATATCCATCTTAAGATAAAATACAGGAAATGGTATAAGGGCAGACTAGATGGACCATAAGGTCTTTTTCTGCTGTCAATCTTTTGTTTCTATGTTTCTAACTTTAGGAAATAATTAGGATATTATTTATTTATTTATTTATTTATTTGTTTGTTTGTTTGTTTGTTTGTTTGTTTACATCTATCTATCTATCTATCTATCATCTATCTATCTATCTATCTATCTATCTATCTATCTATCTATCTATCTATCTATCTATCTATCCTTGAGTCATAGCAAAGTGCAGAGTTCCAAGAACAAATTATTACTAAAATTTGATAAAAGCAATTTAAAGTGGGATTAGGTAAAATACAATTGAAAATGAGATTGGTATAAAATACAGTCTAAAATGAAATTGGAATAAAATTCAATAATTTAAGATAAAGATAACATATGATAAAGTTATATTTCGGTGTCATCCTTACAATTTAGCCCAGTCATTCCGATATATGCAGATCTCACAGCACAATTACTGTGCTGTGTTAAATGTTATTTGCAGATTCTGGCTGCACGTAAGGTTAAGTGTTGATATGGGGCTCCCAATGGGACATTTGTTTGGTATATAGACCAAGGTACCTGTCTTTCACTCTCTTATACAGGCAACAACCAAATAGGATGTGAGCCAGGTGATGCAGAATAGAATAGAATAGAATAGAATTTTATTGGCCAAGTGTTATTGGACACACAAGGAATTTGTCTTTGGTGCATATGCTCTCAGTGTACATAAAAGAAAAGATACATTTGTCAAGACTCATGAAGTACACTTAATGATTGTCATGGGGGTCAAATAAGCAATAAAGAAACAATAAATATTAATAAAAATCTTAAGGATACAAGCAACAAGCTACAGTCATACAGTCCTAAGTGGGAGGAGATGGGTGATAGGAATGATAAGAAAAAACTAGTAGTAATATTAGCGCAGACTCAGTATTATTTATTATTATTATTTATTAGATTTGTATGCCGCCCTTCTCCGAAAACTCGGGTTTGGCAGTGTTGAAGGAATTATTTGTTTAGCAGAGTGAAAGAACATTTGATATGGGTCTATCCAAGGAGCTAAAGGTTTTGGAGATACCAGATCTGATCATAAATCCTAATAAACTGTAACTTGTACAGGGGGTGGACAAAAAAGTGGAAACACCTTGCAGCTCTTCTGTGTAATCCAGATTTGTGAAACTCACTTCGAACAGTTTTTGTGGAAACTGGATTCTGCAGGTGTACAATGATTTTAGGAGCTGTGGTCTTGCGATCCGCTCTAACAATTTGCTTTAGAGTCCAACGGTCTCTCTCAGGCAACTTCGACTTTCGACCAGACCTGTGCTTGTCTGAGAACGTTTTCTCTTCTCTTTCAAAAGCAGTCATTACTTTTGAGACATGACCTCTTGAAACGCCAAACATTTGGGCACTTCCTGTTACACTAGCGCCTGCCATTCAAGTACCAACAATCTGGCCTCTTTGAAAGTCTGAGAGGTCTGCCATTTCTAGAAGGTTATAACCAATTTCTTTAAATTTCTGTTAAAAAAAAAGTAGCTTAAAAAAACATATCAAATAACAGATTTTTAAACAAACAAACATTAAAATATGTCATGTTTTCATTGATTTGAACATGTTCAAACATGATGCCAAAAAGTCACGTGTTTCCATTTTTTTGTCCACCCCCTGTAACTGTCGCATGATCCTTTTAATGCAGTAATTCTAGGACCAAGGCCTTCCGATCAGCCAAGATCTCCATCTTCTAAGGACTGTTCCTCCTTCCAATTCACCTTAGAACTGTCGAGCTCTTACCAGTTAATGCCATCATGCTCCATTCATTCGCTGTACACATGCTAATTGCAGCTTCCTAAGCATTTCCCATTGTTTCTTCAAATAGCAATGATCTGCCTTCAGTTAGCTGCCTGACAGCTGGCTGAGTTTATCTTTCCCTGCTTAGTGTCAGGTGCGCACTTACCGCTTTCCAGCCTCTTTGGGGGAGCCTAATTATAGAACACTTCTTCCTGCTTTCACACATATATTTTTTTCACTGAAGCAGCTGCATCTCATTTGAACACAATACAAAAATGGCACCTGGGTTTTTTCCTCCCCAGGGTTAATTTAGATTTCAATCCCCTTCCACTCCTATTTCCTCCCACCCATTTTTTTTTCTTTTTCGCATACACGGTCACTGACATGAGAGCTTCTATTGTTGGCTAGGGGGTTTGGATAACACAGGACGAATGACATCACCAGCTACATCTTCCAGAGTTCATATATGGGACTACTAACTAATGAGAAGGATGGTACAAGTTACTGTTTTTATTACCAGCTAAAAATTAGGGGAGGTAGAAAAGGCAGCATTTTTGGTTGTTAGGTTCTTTGAATATTCAGTATTATCTTTCCTACTTACTGTATAGCCTATGCACACGCCAGGAGAAACCAATCTTCTAGTGTAGGCAAAGTTGGCTCTTCTATGATTTGTGGACTTGAACTCCCAGAATTCCTGAGCCAATCATGCTATCTCGGGAATCCTGGGAGTTGAAGTCCACATGCCATAGAAGAGCCAACTTTGCCTACCCCTGTTCTAGGGGATAAGAACACACTCAGAAAATAGCTGCGAAGGAAGGAAGGAAGGAAGGAAGCAAGGAAGCAAGCAAGCAAGCAAGCAAGCAAGCAAGCAAGCAAGCAAGCAAGCAAGCAAGCAAGCAAGCAAGCAAGCAAGCAAGCAAGCAAGCAAGTAAGGAATCTTGTTTTCTCTCACCATCCCAATAAAATCTTTGTGAAGTCTAAAGACACTCCAGGAAAGGTGTATAATGCTAGATCCTATTGCTTACTCTATAGCGTGCAAATATTCTATTTATAAATATTCTATTTATCTGATTTTTGTTTACTTATTTTTAAGTTAGGAGACAGGGAGCCTAATGGAGAGGTGCAAACTGTCTGCGTAAATCCTGAATAAATTTTCCATCTGTGTCCACTTTTGTTTTTCATTTTGGCTTCAGAATCTTCTGCCTATTCTACACCCTTAGAAATAAGGGTATGTTACGTAACCATCTTTTATAGGTATGTATTGTACAATTGTGTTTCTGTCCTGTTTTTAATGTTTTTGTTTAAATGTTGCGTTTTTGTATTTTTTCACGTTTTGTCTTGAAACGTGATGGTCACATGACCATTAAGCTACACCCACAAAATAAGCCACACCCACAGTATGGCAATAAGAATTTTGGCTGCCCATTACTGTATATGGTTGGTAGAATTTGAGACCAAGCTTTATAATATGTAAATAGATAAATTGTTCTTGAGTTAAAAGGGTATATACAAAATATGCCCCCATTTTGGTGGAGGGGTGAGAATGTTGTCTGGTGGCGGGCACTAAGAACACTGGGCACACTGTTATATGTTGTGTGTATGTTATATTGTTAAAAATCAATAATTTCTTTCTTTTTTAAAGTTCATCTTTTGTGTCACGGGTACCTATTTTGAGACTGGAGACTCTACCTATGGTACTTCATACCTTAGTCATCTCCTGATAAGTTAATGTAATATAGGATTGTCTTTGAAGCACATAAAATTTGCCACTGGTCTAAAATAGCAGTTTCTGTGCTCTTATCAAATTTTCAAAGCTTGCTTTTATCTGGTATTTTCAGCATTGGACATGATTATCTTAGCCAATCTGTATTCTGTTTTCAACAAACCCCTTGCCCAAGTTGTATTATTAATTTATGACAGACACCACCCATTGTGCAGTAAGTAATTATAAAAGTTACAACCAACAGAGCACAGAATACAGCCTGTGGATTGATGCCATTTGCAAGTATTTCATTAAACTGGGGACAGGAAAATCTGGGATGTTATTCATTTAGAAAGGTGGCTTACTAGAGATACAAATAATAGGTTTTAACAAACTTTAAAAGGAAATTTGTCTTAGAGCTGATTCTGTCAAAGCTTTGTACCCTACTGAAAAGTGACAACAAATTGTCAAATCAAATTTTAGGTTCCTCCATTATTTTCAACACATATAACCATGCATATTCTCAAAACCCATTTCTGTAAATTGATTCACGATATCAAATCAGTTCCATGCATCATTCTCAATTTTCTAATTTGATTAAATGGATAAATCAGAGCAGATTAGTGATCCAAATCAAGGCAACCATTTAAAATGTCTAGGACCTGATTTATACACCCCAATAATAAACTACATTGCATTCAGTGAGTTCAGTTGCTTACTGTTAATCTTCTAGAGAAATAATGTGCATTTACTTCAAAGCATGTTATAATCTGTAATTGAAATTTGCATTTAGAACTTTCTCCAGCACTGCAGTGTTTATGCGATTTCACTTAAAGAGAATTGTTTTTTCAACGTGGCACTAAACTTCATTATTTAAAATGACTTAATTTCTTTACTTACCACCAACCAAAATCATTAGCATAAGAAGATAACACTTTCACAAATGTACTTGCTAGGAAAAGACAGATGCTACTAGTTTTCATAGTACCTTTGAAGTAATCAAATTTGCATTTGCAGCCTAACTATATGTTAGCACTGCAGTTCAATGTTAAATACAATTACCTTTAAAATTATACACAAAATAACTATGTTTAACTGTATCACTGTAATGGAATATGCACATAAAGAAAGGATGTGGGGTGAATTCTGGCTACAGCATTTTGATTTCCTATTGTGTGCAGTTCTGGTCACCGCACCTTAAGTAGGATATAACATAACTGGAATAGGTTTTTAAAAAGGCAACAAGAATGATGAAGGAAATGGAGCATCTCCCTTATGAAACCAAGTTGCAACGCCTTGGTCTCTTCAGCCTTGAAAGACGGCGTTTAAGAGGTGACTTGATCAAAGTGTATAAAATCATGCATGGAATAGAAAAGGTGGATAGAGAAAAATTATTTTCTCTATCACAAGATACTAGGACGAGAGGGCACTTCCTAAAGCTCATAGCTAAGAAAGTGAGGACAAATAAAGGGAAATATTTATTCACCCAGAGGGTCATTGGTTTATGGAATTCACTTTCAGAAGACTCGTGACAGCTATCAGCCTGGATAGCTTCAAGGCAGGATTAGACAGATTCATGGATGTCAAGTATATCGGTGGTTATTGAAATGGATAATTATTAATAATAATTTATTAGATTTGTATGCCGCCCCTCTCTGAAGACTGTCCAAGTGCCGCCTCTATCTAGGATTCCCTTGGGTACCATTCGTTGGGGGTCAAGGGAAAGGGAGGGTTTTGCCTTCACTTTCTGCTCAAGATCCCCATGTACAATTGGTGGGCCACTGTGTGACACAGAATGCTGGACTCAATGGGCTTTGCCCGATTCAGCATGGCTGTTCTTATGTTCTTATGTTCTTATGTTCTTATGTTCTTATGTTCTTATGTTCTTATGTTCTTATGTTCTTATGTTCTTATGTTCTTATGTTCTTATGTTCTTATGTTCTTATGTTCTTATGTTCTTATGTTCTTATGTTCTTATGTTCTTATGTTCTTATGTTCTTATGTTCTTATGTTCTTATGTTCTTATGTTCTTATGTTCTTATGTTCTTATGTTCTTATGTTCTTATGTTCTTATGTTCTTATGTTCTTATGTTCTTATGTTCTTATGTTCTTATGTTCTTATGTTCTTATGTTCTTATGTTCTTATGTTCTAGAGTGACAGAATATTCCAAGGAGAAGCCCAGAATAAGAGACTGCCCAGTATGAATAGAATGGGGAAGGGAGGATGAGGTTCAGGATAGACACATCCTAGAACCATGTTGGCGAACCTATGGCATACCTTGCCCTAGCTCAGTTCCAGCACACATGTACATGCCTTTCACTGATTTTTTGCTCATGCGGAGGTTCTGGGAAAGCAATTTTGGCCTCCAGAGGGCCTCTAAGGTGCCAGGGGAAAGCATTTTCTCCCTCCTCAAGCTCCAAGAAAGACTCTGGAATCTGGGAAGGGCGACAAATGGGCCTACCAGGCCCACTGGAACTTGTGAAATGGGGAGTGGGGGTTCGTGCATGCATGGGAAAAATGGGGACTTTGAATTATGGATGTGGGCACCTGGACTATTTTGGCACCCATGGAAAAAGAAGTTCACTATCACTGTCCTAGAACATGGGTGTTAAAATCACCTCATCACATTGCAATCCCATGACATATCCCAATGTTTTCCCTTCACAGAGCTGGGGTAGGTGTGGCCTGTGCATGACACATCTGGCCCATAGGCCACCAGTTTGACATCCTTGTCCTAGAACTTTTTGGGGTGTATCTATTTGGTTAGAAGGTTGCAACTTTAATCTGGTGAGGTAGTGCATTCTAGGCATTGATCATTCTCAGTAATGGGCAGCCAAATTTTTACTGCCACACTGTGGGTGTGGTTTATTTTGTGGGTGTGGCTTGATGGTCATGTGATTGGGTAGGAGTGGCTTGAACGATCATCACCATTCAAGTGAACTGTTAAGTCCTCGACTTACAACCTCACCAGTGTCGCTTTCTGGGGTGACAATTTGCTTCACTTTTCCCGCGCTCTCTTTCCTGAGTTGCCCCCCGCCTCAAGCTGGGTAGCTAGGCGAGCGGGTGCCGATCAGCTGTTGAGGAAAAAGGGGGGAGGAAATGGGCCCCCTGCAACTCCTGCCAGTGCTGGTCTACCTGCCGCTTTCCAAGGAGGAGGAAGTGGATGGGAGGAGGGGATAGTCAGCTGGAGCTGGGCACACAGCTTCATTTCTGCTGGTGGAACTGCATTCCACCCCGTCCTGCCTGCTGCCCACCCCTGATCATTCTGTTGCTGAAGTCGTATTTGTTAGTATGTCTTGGTACAGCAATTGCGAAACCTTAGACATACACAGAGCACAGTGATAACAGTGGTGTAATTATGTGGGTTAGCCAGTAAATATGCAGACCTAGTATTAACAAAGTATTATTATTTACAAATATATACAAATATCAACAACAGAGTACAAACCCCACACAGCTACTCTCAAAGATAACTCCTCCCCTCCAGGGAAAGATACTGGTGCCCTCTTATGGACAAACCAGTCATAGCTCTTAAAGACATGTTACATCTTTACAGTCACAGACTACCAGTGGTAGATAACCACATGACAACCCCAAAAACAGGTGAGTACCAATGTAATAACAGTATTTTCTACAGTTAAGTTTGGGGCAGTTTACATTTAGTTTGAATCTATTCCCTCAGTAAATTGGCTAATCCAAACCCACCCAGGTTGGTACAAAGCTTCTTAGAGAGACATTTAAAATAAAAATACCTGGCATCATCCATTCCATAGTCATATGCTATTCATCTTCCTGCTGTTTAGGAGAAAACTATCTTGCCAGACAACATGACCAGTGGCAACATATTAATTATAATATGTGTCGCTCTATTTGTTGCTCTTTCAGTATAATTGAGTTAAAACAAGCCTGTGATTTTAATTAGGTAATGACTTTTGGGCAGTCTGGTTCTTGAAAAGTTCCCACCAAATACATGCGGCTTTTTAGCTAAAGCTAATATTTCTTTTTCTTCGTTTGGTAATTAATGTATTTATTGATCTCTAATTGCCTGGCAATTTGTACCTATGTTTCATTAATTCTTGGATAATTTATAGTCTACTATGGGATTTGTCCATCGTTTGGTCATTAATGTAAGTAGATTAAGCTCAGATGACCAGACTCAACAGGTACTGAATGCTGAATATTATGGTGTAAAGAAAACAATCTTATACTTAACACCAAAAAAACTAAAGAACTGATAATTGACTTTAGGAGGAAGAAAGATGTATACTCACCATTGCACATAAATGGCGAGGAGGTGGAGATGGTTGGTAGTTTCAAATTTCTGGGCACTTATATCTCAGAGGACCTCTCATGGACTATGAATGCTAATATGCTTGTGAAGAAGGCACAAAAGAGGCTGTACTTCCTGAGAATGCTCAGGAAGATAAATTTATCTCAGCATCTACTGTTGTCCTACTATTGCAGCACCATTGAGAGTGTCCTGACATACGGCATCCTAGCTTGGTATGGGAGCAGCTCTGTAGCGAACAAAAAAGCTCTACAGAGAATTATTAAAACTGCCGAGAACATCATTGGGCTCCAGCTAGATGACATCTTCACATCTCGCTGTTCTAGGAAGGTGCATACCATTCTCAAACACTCTTCTCATCCTGCTTACAATCTCCTTGAACTGTTGCCTTCTGGCAGAAGATACAGAACAACTAGAACTCGGACCACACGTTTCCTGAATAGTTTTTATCCCAGAGCTATACTCGCACTTAACAACGAACTAAAGTGTCACCATCAGTGAACTGTTGGACAATATTACTCAGTTTGTCATGTAGATGGTTGAGTGGTTCAGGGTGGGGAATTTGTAGTGGGTGGGACATTTTATTCTTTTTTTTATTCTATTTTTTATTCTATTTTTAAATTTTATGTATGGTGGGACTGGTCTCTGGGTGTCACACGACTTTCGTTGCCAATGACAATTCGTTGTTTTGACAATGACAATAAATTTATTAAAATATATATATATCAGGGGTATCAAACTCAAGGCCCAGGAGCCAGATACTCTAAACACCGTGGAGTGTTTAGATCTGGCCCATGGGGCTACCCTGGAAACAGTGAAGATTCAGCCTGCAGTGCTTTTGCTAGGGAAAACAGAGCATGGTGGGGGGCACATGCACCCTCTCTCAAGCTTCATAGATGTGATTTTTGATAGCAACTCAAGTAATTTCATCTTTGAACAGAAGGTGAAAATTTCCAACAGTTAGCACTAGTGCTTGGTCTTTTCTTTTTTCTATTCTATTTGTTTTTTTCCCCTTTTCTTTTCTGGATGGGCTTTTGAAAAATGTTAGCATTGGATCTTGCTTCCTGCTGAGTTAAATGAAAACATTTGACTATATCTGGGCCGCTTTGAATCTTGCTAAAGCAATTCATTGGGAAAAAAAATTTTTGTAGCTATAATTCTTTCCAAGAACCTCTTGAAATAGCAAAGAGCCATTTGTTCCAAGGGTATCTTAACAATCAACTTGAAAAGAAATATACTGAAGAGAATGCAAGCTGGAAGTTTTTCCCAATTATTTATTAACAATTATTGGAAGCATTCTGAGTTGAATACTTGGTTTTAAAAAAATGTGCTATGATAAAGGTTCAAAAATGATGACCCTGCAAAGGTATCTCTTTGGGTTGACTATTAAGGCCTGCTAAAATTTTAAGGCATTTTACCTAGTTTTATTATTTATTTATTATACAATCTCATCGTGTCTAATGCCAGCTAACACAGATAAACACAAAGACCCAACATGTCCATAGAACATTCCCTTTTGTATTTTGCCTAATGCAGAAAAAGAAAATGAAGAAAAGAAATTAAAAGAACGAACACCATTCATCATACCTCTCTATATTTTGCAAGACATATCCATATGTCATACCTAGACACCATTTCATAAACAAATAGAGTGATACCTCATCTTACGAACTTAATTGGTTCCAGGATGAGGTTTGTAAGGTGAAAAGTTTGTAAGATGAAACAATGTTTCCCATAGGAATAAATGGAAAAGTGATTAATGTGTGAAAGCCCAAAACTCACCTTTTTTGCCAGCCGAAGCGCCTGTTTTTGCGCTGCTGGGATTCCCCTGAGGCTCCCCTCCATGGGAAACTCCACCTCTGGACTTCTGCATTTTTGTGATGCTGCGATTTCGCTGAGGCTTCCCTCGTTGGGAAACCCCACCTCCAGACTTCTGTTGCCAGAGAAGCGCCCATTTTTGCGCTGCTGGGATTCCCATGCTGGGATTCCCATGCAGCATCGCAAAAACACGGAAGTCCAGGGTGGGGTTTCCCATGGAGGGGAGCCTCAGGGGAATCCCAGCAGCACAAAAATGAGCACTTCACTGGCAACAGAAGTCCAGAGGCGGGGCATCCCAGTGGCAGTGGCTTGGGTTGGTAAGGTGAAAATAGTTTGGAATAAGAGGCAAAAAAATCTTAAACCCCGGGTTTGTATCTCGAAAAGTTTGTATGACGAGGGTTTTGTAAGACGAGGTATCACTATATTGTCTTTTCATTTTTTAAAATTTCTCACCACTTTCTTTTCAGGATTAATTGCATCCAATTACAACCTTGCTTCCCCCACCCCCATTCTTCTTGACTCATTGATTCACAGAAAAACAGATGTTATTGTTCTATAGAGCAAAACTACCTAAGTGCACTTTCATATGGTCACTCTTGTGAATTCTGATATGAATCAACATTCAGTATTTTATTAGGCTTATTTCTTAACCCCTGTATTCTGTTCGGATCGTATGTGACTCAAAACGAAGTTTGAGACCCTGTAAAAAATTTCCCCTGCATATCTGAAACTTGTAATTACATGACTTTGTCTCATTTGAGGGGTTCTTTCTATGAGTATTTTTTTGAGTGGGGGTGTTTAGTTTTTGCTGGGCGCAATGACTATATTTTACTCGGACTAAAAAAAATGTTGATTTTAGCTACTGTAAATTTTTAGTTGAATATCTATTGTACTGGTATACTAATTTGAACATTCCGGATCATAAACAAATGAAAAATGAAATGAAAAAATGAAATGAAAACATTAGTATACCAATGCAAACGTTATTCAAAAAATCTGGAATTTGCAACCTAATCTATATATAAATGAACATAATTGCACACAGCCAGGGGAGGGAGGAGCTTTTCTGAGCAAAATCAACAACTAAACTTTTTTTTTTCATTTCATTTTTCATTTGTTACTGACTAGGAATGTTCAAATTAGTATACCAATGCAATAGGTATTCAAAAAAAAATTAAGTAGCTAAAATCAGCCTTTTTTTAGTCTGGGTCAAATAGACCCGGGAACAGAACAAGTGTATAGTCTTTGCGAACAGAACACAGGGGTTAAATAATTAATTTTACTTCATTCAGCTTATTTCTATATTTCTTGATATACCTAATACTTACTTCCACATAGAGTAACAAAGTGGGCAAAACTAGAACATCATACACAGCCATTTGTATTATTTTGACAAATGTTCATCTCTCATAATAGACTACTCATGACCTTTCTATCATTATTTCCACAACTTTAAATTTCTCCATCCATCTTTACTAATCATTCTACCACGGTATACAAATTTATCTGCCTGCTCTTTTTTCTTTCCCTTTATGAATAACTTGCAATTGTTCACCCCATTTTTCTCTGTCAAACATAACTACCTTGGTCTTCAAGACATTATTTTTCAAATCTGAATTCCTTGTTGTATTGTACACTGTTGTATTATAATCGAATACTGATTATAAATCACTCAGATTCTCAGCTATCAACAGAACATTGTAAGCATATAAAAATATGCATGCTGTCATTAGCCCAATAATTCTAAATCATGAGTATATCTTATACATTTATTAATAAATATGCATTAATAAATATATTAAGTAATCAATTTTGAATAAAACACATCTATTTAATTTTTAAGTATTCAATTTTCTTTTACATGTTTTCATCATATTTCTCTCTTATTGCATAAAAACAACCATCACCATCATTTTTGTCCAAAAATTCCACCTTTCTAGCCTATGTTATGTAATATATACTTTCTCTAATTCAATAAATATTGTTTCTTATATTCATATGTGTTGTGGTTAGCTCTGGCCCAGCTCCTGCCCCAAGGACTGTGGATGTGGGGGAGACATCCACATGCTGCAGGCCTGTTTTGCCCCCAGGGGAATCTGCTGATGAAGGCTCTTCTGACCAAGAAGACATGAGTGACAGGGAGGAGGAGAGTGTGGCAGACAACTCAGAAGGAGATCAATTATCTTGCTCCTCCTTGGATTCAGAACAAGAGTTAATGATACAGCCACGCATGCGGAGAGCGATGCATAGACAACAACTGAGAGATTATTATCAAAGAAAATGAGGCCACCTGTGGTAATTAGTGAGGCTGCTATAAATAGCAGCCTGTGGGTTTGTCCATTGTGGAGGATTATCTGATCGTTGTGTTTCGTGACTGCTTTACTGACTTTGACCTTTTGTGTGCTGCTTTTCCCCCCGCTTTGAAACTAAACCAGAGCAAAGTGTGTTTCACTTTGTGAAAGAAGAAGGACTGTGAATTACCTCACAGCTGCAAACTAAGTATCTCAGAACTGATAAGGGACTTGTACAAATTACCAGTTTGTTTGGAGAGGAGTACTCTTGGCTATACCAAAAGAGGGATTGGTTTAAGTGAATTTTCATTATAAAGAACATTGTTTTGAATTTTCAAACATGTGTGTGTCTGAAATTTGTACCTGTGAATTTTTGGGAGGATTCTATCAGAGAGCCCGACAGAACACATATGTGTCTCAGTAAACTATTGAGGAGAGAGATACGTGGTTTATCCAGCATAAAACCACATTATACTTCCCAGAAAAATGCTTTTTTAAAATTTCTCATATCCTTTCCATTAATATTGTACCAAACACCTTCCCAGAAGTGGTGGTGGGTTGCTCCTGGTTCAGACTGGTTCTTAGAACTGGTAACGCTGGTGGTGGGAGGCTCCACCCACCCACCCACCCGGGACACTTCTGCGCATGCACGCATTTGAACAAGTGGTAAAATATTTTACAATGCACCACTACTTCCCAGACATAATTTTAAAATCATTCCCCTGTACTTTTGCTTTCACTCAGTTTTTCCCTCAATATAAAAGAACAATAACAGATATCTTCCAATTGTCAAGCTTTGATACAATCTTCACACATTGTCTGAATAATTTATATCACTGTTGCTATATTTTGTTTTTAATCCTTCATTGTTTGCAGATCTGTAAATTGCTCAGTCAGTCATGATTAGAGCAGCCTATGAGCCAAATAAAAAATATAGATATTAGCCACACCTACTGTATATTTTAATGTTTCTCCAGTATCTTACTATATCTCACTATTTTTCAACATTCTCACTTCCTATTTGTTGTGGGGGTTTTGCCTTCATGGAAGAATTTATAGCATTTGTTTCAACATGTTGCTGCCATTACCACAGAAATTTCAAAAATGTTCCTTCAAACATTCCAAATTATTTCATCAATTTTATCCTTAATACCTTTTGTTCTGAGGTAACTCTTTATTTAGCCCTTTTCATACATTTTGTATCTTTATCTCTTCTCTCTCTCTTCTATTATCTACCTGTCATCTATCTATCTATCTATCTATCTATCTATCTATCTATCTATCTATCTATCTATCTATCTATCTATCTATCTATCTATCTATCATCTATCCATCCATCCATCCATCCATCTATCTATGTTATATCTATCTTCTTCTTCACCTATCTATCATTTATTTACCTTATTTTTTGTAGTATAAGACACTTTATTTATTTATTTATTTATTTATTTATTTATTTATTTATTCATTCATTCATTCATTCATTCATTCATTCATTCATTCATTCATTCAATTTTTATGCCGCCCTTCTCTTTAGACTCAGGGAGGCTTACAACATGTTAGCAATAGCACTTTTTAACAGAGCCAGCATATTGCCCCCACAATCCGGGTCCTCATTTTACCCACCTCGGAAGGATGGAAGGCTGAGTCAACCTTGAGCCGGTGATGAGATTTGAACCGCTGACCTACAGATCTACAGTCAGCTTCAGTGGGCTGCAATACAGCACTCTACCTGCTGCGCCACCCCGGCTCTTTGAAGTATAAGATGTAGCTATCTTGTTTTGGGGTGGGGAGGAAAAAATAGAAAAAAGCCCCTGCCTTCATCTCTGCCTCCCAGCAATTTGCCTACTTACAGCAAACAGCCTGTTTCCGTTTCACTTTCAGGTTCAGCTGATTGTGGGGAGGCTCATCCAACTGACAATCATCTGCTAGTGCTAATCAGGCTGTATTGAAGCTGAAACTGGAACAGGCTTTAGCTGTTTGCTACAAGGAGGTAAATTGCTGGGAGGCAGAGGCCAAAGGGTGGGAGCTGATGGATGGGACTACATTCCATGTATAAGATAATATGTCAGAAGAGAAACCCCCATGGAGAGCAGGTAACGGCATGAACACATTTATTCCAATCAGTAAGTACAATCAACATAACTTAGCTCGGCAGGGTATTTAGGCTGACAACTTGCTGACAGAACATCCATCCAAGTAACTATAATGAGCCCGCCCAAAATTCAGCTGCCCAACAACAACCAATAGCCGTGGGGAAGGTTTTACCCTATCGGATCCGCCGAGGATACATAACATAAGACACACCCAAATTTCCACCTCTTTTGGGGGGAAGGAAGTGTGCTTATACTCCAAAAAATACAGTAACTATCTACCTGCATTTTAATTAAAAACTGGTCTGCATCTTGTTTGTCTCCACCAAACTTATGTGTTCCACAGTTTCTGACTAGTAACTATTTCCTATATATAAACATATTTTATAATAGAATTCTGTTGTTCTCATTTTTGCAGAAAATATGTTCTTTTTTTCTTCTTTTTAAAAAAGTTTGTATTAATTTTCTAATATTAAAAAGCACAAATACAAATACAAATACAAAAACAAAATAAAACAAAACAAAGAATAGCAAATATTTTCCTAAGTGCATTTTCCTAATCTGTAGCCTCTTACACTTCATCATTCTCTAAGCTTTCTTCTTTTTTCACACTTTCCATTCATTTCAGCCACTCTCTTCAGTGACTTTATATGGCATGATGGGGATCCCTTTCAACTTTCAATGGTCACCAGGTGATTGATTATAAATCAAGTGCTTCAGATAATCCTCAACTTACAACACTTCACTTAGTGATCCATCGAACTTAAAATGGCACTGAAAAAAATGTGATTTACGATCATTTTTCATACTTAGCAAATATTGCAAAAAAAAAGTTGTAAAATGGGGCAAAACTCACTTAACAAATTTCTCACTTAGCAATGTAAGTTTTAGGGCTCAATTGTGGTCATAAATTGAGGACTTTCTGTACAATGTGATTTATTAGCTAAGCCTATATGTACTATTTTACCTTGACTGGTAAATAATGATGTGGGAACTGATTTAAAAAAAGGTAAATTCTGGGCTGAAATGCTCCTGGTTCGTTCGTGCTGGTCGGTCATTGGAGAGCCGGTCATGAAGGTAGCATGAGGCTCCGTCCACCCACCTGGACGCTACCATTTGGGTTCTTTTACCCTCTGCATAAGCGTAAAGCGTTCTGTGCATGTGCAAAGGGTAAAAAAACCCCAAAATGGCGGCATCCGGGCAGGTGGGTGGAGCCTCGCACTGCCGACAGGCAGGAGCGAACCAGGAACATTTTGCCCCTGGGTAAATTGGCCCAAATGTATTAGTGGACAGTAGGAAATTAACAAAGGGATAAAATGTTATTCCCTTTCTGTTATCAATTTTAGCTCGTTCTGTGTTTCCTCCCAATCCCAGCTGTCTGGGATTTCAAGTATAGCCCCAAGAGGTTTATCTTAATCTCTGCAGACTATATTATCATTTTTATTATATATCTAGATTTACTGGAAATTTCCATGCAGATGTTCTTTGCAGCCTTAGGGATGAGCAGTCTAAATTCTGCACAAACGGTACTTTTAAATCTAAGAACATAAAGTTTGCATCATCTGTTTTTTCAAATTATGCAAGTCTATGTCGAAAGCTCTGTGACTTCAAAAGCTTTCCTCTTTCGCTCCCGTCTTTCATTATACTTTCTTCACGCTCAGAAAGCGATGGTAGCCCAAGTTCAGAAATATTTAAATGTGTTCTTTATTTTCTCAGAATAAAGGTTTATCAGTTTATGTACTTTTCCTCAAAACAAATAACTCTTTTTATTTTTATTATGCTATAATATTTAAAGAAATCCATTTTCCTTCAAGGAGTTTCATATCTTACGGAGATAGCCTGTAATAATTTATTTTATTATCAATAAGACATTGAGACATGTTTTCCTCTTATTTATCTTTCCTTGTATTTTATTTTAAAGCCTCTTCCTCCTCCTGCCCCATCCTCCTCTTCTTCCTCCCCCCTCCTCTTCCTCCTCCTCCTCCTCCTCGATCTTATTGCTTTTACAGATCAAGCAACAATAACATTTACATTTACGTTTGAAATAAAAATGTAGTTTTAAGGCTAGAGCCTCAAAATTGCTGGGTTCTGCATACTTTTATTTTGAAGCAAATAATTGGAAATAACTATGGCTCAATGGTAAAATACATGCTGTGCATGTACAAAGAATATGTAGAAAGATATATTTGCCGTTGACCACCTGAAGGAAGTTCAAAGAGTAAAGAATGAGAAAGACGTTTTGATTGAGACTCTGGATAAGTTCAGGCAATTACAATAGACAACACTGGGCAAGTTTAGTTTTAAAAAAAAACCCTGCCAATATTAATTTTCGTCACTGGATATAAATAGTCTGAGAATCCAGAAAAAATGTTGAAGCTCAATGATGGTACATCGTTATCTTTATGAAACATTTGGTGGAATGTGTGAGAATCCAAGCTAGAGATAAAGGACTATTCTATCTGATCTAACATTTAAGTGATATTTTTGAAAACTCTGCAGAATCTGCATACTTGGGGTTTTTTGACAACTTCAGCTTAAAATCTAGTACATCTCTTGTTGTATATAGTTTTATCTCAGCATGCTTATCCATTTTTAATGGAAACAGATAACCCAATATATGTTTATTTAGTAAGGCCTTATTCAATACTTGTATGTTTCTCAAATACTAATCCTTTCATGCAAATATTTGGATGGGAAATGAGAGAGACAAGCAAACTGTTCAGTATGGATAGAACCAATTTGACTTGCTAAATCTATGCCTGCATGTCATCTATATTACTTGTTATATGATAGATATTAAGATATATGCAACCGTGTTCGCTTAAATAGGAGTTTTTGCATAACAAAGAAGAATGTATGAGTTTGTTTGAATGTATGGGTTTAAAAATTCCCAAAGTATGACATTCACTAAGTAAGTGGTGATGAAATACATGTCTTCTTTCTTTTTCTGTAGTGTTCTATTGCTGTTTGCTGCTCTAAATTTCCAATACAATCACAATGATAAAAAGTGCAATAGGAATGCCAATTTTATTTGAATGGTTCATTTTTCAAAATAAACCTATGAATCACTTTGATAACTTGTATAGTTAGAAAGGGATATTAATGTCCACAATTCCCTCTTACAAATGTCTATTAAAAATTCAGTAATGGCTCATAGTAATGGAGTTTTTATGGGCATCTAAATTTTTATATGACTTGAGCAGAGAAAGCCTAAACTTTTGCAAGCACATAGAGTTCACTTGGGTACATTGAAGGCACATGCTTTGCAGTGTTTTTACTAGCTGGTTCTAATTCCTGTTTGTTTGTTTTTTTACTTCTATAAAAAAAGTAATTCGGGGATGTGCAATCTATTCACCTGCAATGTTTTTTAAATGAATGAATGATTGAATGAATGAATGAATGAATGAATGAATGAAAGAAAGAAAGAAAGAAAGAGATGAGAGAGGAAGGAAGGAAGAGAGTGAGAGAGAGGAAGAAAGCAAGATAGAGAAAGAGAGAGAGAGAAAGGAAGAAAGAAAGAGATGAGAGAGGAAGGAAGAGAGTGAGAATGAGGAAGAAAGCAAGATAGAGAAAGAGAGAGAGAGAGAAAGAAAGAAAGAGATGAGAGAGGAAGGAAGAGAGTGAGAAAGAGGAAGAAAGCAAGATAGAGAAAGAGAGAGAGAGAAAGAAAGAAAGAGATGAGAGAGGAAGGAAGAGAGTGAGAGAGAGGAAGAAAGCAAGAGAGAGAAAGAGAGAGAGAAAGAAAGAAAGAGAGAGAGATGAGAGAGGAAGGAAGAGAGTGTGAGAGAGGAAGAAAGCAAGATAGAGAAAGAGAGAGAGAGAAAGAAAGAAAGAGATGAGAGAGGAAGGAAGAGAGTGAGAATGAGGAAGAAAGCAAGATAGAGAAAGAGAGAGAAAGAGAGAAAGAAAGAAAGAGATGAGAGAGGAAGGAAGAGAGTGAGAAAGAGGAAGAAAGCAAGAGAGAGAAAGAGAGAGAGAGCAAGAAAGCAAGAGATGAGAGAGGAAGGAAGAGAGTGAGAGAGAGGAAGAAAGCAAGAGAGAGAAAGAGAGAGAGAAAGAAAGAAAGAGAGAGAGATGAGAGAGGAAGGAAGAGAGTGAGAGAGAGGAAGAAACCAAGATAGAGAGAGAGAGAGAAAGAAAGAAAGAAATAAATAAATAAAATAAAATAAAATAAAATAAAATAATCAGGCCAAAAATAGGTGTAATAGGAGAGAGACAGGGATAAGGGCTAATGGTATTTGTATTTTATACAATTTAATTCCAACTATAAACTAGAAACCTTTTAATCATAAATGATTATTTTATAGACTTGGGGTCTTATAGACTTCCGTAAGGTACTTAAGGAAAATTTTAATTTACAGGATGAAATTTAAATAATTGTAATCAAATAGCCCCCTGCATAGCATTTTCTTTCAATAAATTCAAATGCCAAACTTATTTTATAAGTTGACTACCACTTAAGGGAGTCAAACTGCCTGAGCTAGCCCACCCCTCCAGAAAAAAAGTTAAGTAAACTGATAAATTTCTTGAAACAATCATTTCTTCAAAACAATTTTGCTACCCTTCCATACAATCAAATGAAGGAAGGCCATTGGAAAAACTCCATGTTCAAAGGGCCTTCTTTCCTTTAGCTTGGAAACACTTTGTTAGCAATTGTAACTTACCTTATTGGAAAATCTTCTTCATGAACATGATAGCCAAATTCCTTGAGTGGTCATTTATGATATTTTTTTAAAAGTAGGAATCCCCTGATTTTTCAGATGTTCAGCCCATGTGTATAAGCCTCATTCACTGCAGAGTATCTGCTTTACTTCGAGGCATTATGTTAGATAAAACGATTATTGGGTCACAGTGATTGCTTGCTTGACATTTTTAACTTATTCAGAAGATTTGCTCTCAGGAAATTGTGTCTGTTTTGATTAGGTCAAATTCCCACCTGATTGCCAAGCTACTTTTAACTTCTAATGCAAAGCTATGTGGGAGAGAAGACTGAAGTAAGGGAGAAAGTTGGATAGCAAACTGGCTTAGAGAAAATGTTCCTGCATAATATAGTCCAGTGATGGCGAACTGGTGGCATGCAGAGCCATATTGGACAGCACAAGCGTGCACTGGCTAACTGATTGGGAAAGGTCATTTCACCCTCTAACTTCCCTGAAGCCTCCGGAATGCGAAAAACAGTACAACGGGCAAACCGGAAGTCCATTTTCTGAACTTCCAGTTTGCCCGTCTGTCGTTTTTTTCACTGTCCCAGGCATAGTTCCCTCTAAGCTGAGCAGTGAGCAATCGCTCACTTAAAAATCATCATCAACGCAGAGTTTTCTAAACCTTCCCAGAAGCCGAGAGGGAAAGAGTGAGAGGGAAGGAGAGAGAGAGGAAGAGAGAGAAACAGATAGAAAAAAGAGAGGAAGGAAAAGAGAAAGAAAAAGAATGGGAGTAAGGAAGAGAGAAAGAAAATCAAAATCTAGTTTGAAACTAGCTCAACTATTTAAGTGGCATTTTGATATTGATAGAGTTGCCCTATTATGAGCTCACTGTTATAGACACACAGTACAGTATTTTATTTTGAAATTCTCTGAGGCAAAACAGGGTGGGTTTTTTATTTGTTTGTTTGTTTGTTTGTTTGTCTGTCTGTTTGTTTGTTTGTCTGTTTGTCTGTTTGTCTGTTTGTCTGTCTGTCTGTCTGTCTGTCTGTTTGTCTGTCTGTCTGTCTGTCTGTTTGTCTGTTTGTCTATTTATTTATTTATTTATTTATTTGTGTATTTATTTATTTGTGTATTTATTTGTGTATTTATTTATTTATTTATTTATTTATTGTTTCTGTGCCGCTCAGTCCCGAAGGGACTGCCGCTCAGACACTATACTTTTCCGCCCACCCCCCATAAAAATTAGAGGGAACACTGGTCCCAGACTTCAGTGAGCACAGGGGTGGCCTGCTGCCCGGACAGGGATAAATGCAATGGGGTAGCGAAAATAGAGTTCCACCCCAGAGCAGCCACTTTGCACTGAAAAATATTGAAAGAAAATGCAGGGCATCCTGCATAAGTCACGCCCACAGTGTGGTAGTAAAACTTTTGGTAGCTTCACTGCCTGTGCATATGCATGGGGGGGGGGTTGCGTGCATGTGCAGGCAGGGGTGGGCAGCAGGCAAGACGGAGTGGAACGCAGTTCCACTGGCAGAAATGAAGATGTGTGCATAGCTCCAGCTGATTGGCGGCTGTCACTTCCTCGATTACTGGTCTTGTCTCGGGTCTCCTTTTTTCCCCTCCTGCTACTGCTGTGTCTGCGCTCCTTGCTTTTTTCTTCTTTCCTCCTTCCTGGCCTCAGACAAGCTTCCCTCTCTCCTGGCCGGCTCCCCTCCAGCCTCATGCAGCCACCTCCTGTCTGAGGTGCAAGCAGAAGACGTGGGTGGAAGTGGTGCTGGCAGCATTGATGCTTCTAGCAGCACCCGTTTGCCTAGTATCCAGCCTGAGGTGGGGGGGCAACCCAGGAAGAAGACCACGGGAAACGCGAAGCAAATTGTCATGAGTGACACTGGTAATGTTGTAAGTCGGGGACTTAGCAGTTCACTTGAACGATGATGATTGTTCAAGCCCCTCCCACCTTGTCACATGGCTGGCAAGCCACTCCTACCCAGTTGCATAACCATTAAGCCACACCCACAAAATAAGCCACACCCACAGTGTGGCAGCAAAATTTTTGGCTGCCTATTACTGTGTGCTGAGAAAGCACGGGGGGGCACATAGATGGGGGGAGGGAGTGGGCATGGACACTTACATGTGCTAGCTCACGCACACACATACCATTTGGCAAGTGAACAAAAAAAGGTTCACCATCACTGACCTTGCCTAATCTTGTTCCTGGAGGATCCGCATGGTTTGGGGGTTGGATGAAGAGGTTTCATATTTATTTCACTAAATTGACTATTTCTGTTTGTTCTTTGGGTGGTAGATGTGGAACCTGTTCTTTAAAACATTGACTAGAAATCTACCTTACAATTTTGAAAATTGTTCCATTGCGTGGGTTTTATGCCTTCTCAATGCTTGAGAAATTGTTTTGAAACTTAGAGAACAAACTGAGCTAGTTTAAATTCAACGTTATCTCAGGATTTTAGGCACTCTTAGGTCTACTCAAAAATAATTTCCTTCTTTTCTTTTCCAATTTGTATCATGCACAGCAGGCAGAGCTGGAGGGTGGAATTAAACATATCATCAGCTTGTCATCTTTACATTGCCACAAATGATCCAAATACATCCTCCTTTGAATTCTGTTGACCCTTATTCTGGCATAGATTCAGGTTTGAGCTTTAGTTGGCTATATATTTGAGTATAGACTTGAAATAATACGCCCATGTCACACCAACACTCCGCAGTCTGCATTGGTTGCCGATCAGTTTCCAGTCACAATTCAAAGTGTTGGTTATGACCTATAAAGCCCTTCATGGCATCGGACCAGATTATCTCAGGGACCGCCTTCTGCCGCACGAATCCCAGCGACCAATTAGGTCCCACAGAGTTGGCCTTCTCCGAGTACCGTCAACTAAATGATGTCATTTGGCGGGACCCAGGGGAAGAGCCTTCTCTGTGGCGGCCCCGGCCCTCTGGAACCAACTCCCCCCAGATATTAGAATAGCCCCCACCCTTCTTGCCTTTCGCAAGCTTCTTAAAACCCACCTCTGTCGTCAGGCATGGGGGAATTAAGATATTCTTTCCCCCTAGGCTTCCACAATTTATGTATGGTACGTTTGTATGTATGATTGGTTTTAAAATAAGGGTTTTTAGCTTCTTTAGTATTGGATTGTCGCATGTTGTTTTTACCACTGTTGTTAGCCGCCCCAAGTCTGCGGAGAGGGGCGGCATGCAAATCCAATAAAATGAATGCTAGACAAATCATCTTTTATTGTCTCAAAACTGCCCCTTCTAAGGACTACATACTTTAATTAACTATTTAGTGAATAGTGAAAAGGTTTGAGTTGGAAAGAATATCCCAAACCAGAACACATTATGCCAGCTTGATATGGAATATTGCAAGATTTGGCAGCAACTGCTGAGTAATTCAAAATAAAAAATGGATAAGGCATAAGTGCGAAGATGTGGGAAAAGAACATATGGGCAAAATCCATTTAAATAGCACTTTTCTTGTTTTCAGTCCCTGGTTTCTACCTTAGAGGAGGTGAGAAAATGTCTGTTGTGCATATTTTCTTTTAGATCTTACAGAGAATATGTTTGCACATGTCTTTTAATATATATATATATATATATATATATATATATAAATCTTTATTGAGAAAGAAATAAAAGAAGTATATATAAGAAATATAAGGAAAATTAAAAATACAAGAATCAGGGAAATGAGAAGGAAAATATTACATAAGTGGTATTTTACTCCCGTTCAACTCGCACACTTTCAGCAGAATGTCAGGGGGAATTGTTGGCATGGGTGTCAAGATAAAGGAGTGTTTATGCATATGTTCTGGGAATACCCTATAGTGCAGGAATTTTGGCAAAAAGTGAAAGAGGATATCAATGGAATGCTAAATATACAATGGACAATCACTAAGGAAATGGCAGTACTAGTTAAAAGCAATGCGATGGGAGAATTTAGAGAAATAAAAAAAGCAGCAATAGAAAGCGCTCAGGCAGTAATAGTCTTTGGTTGGAAGGATGCGACAAAATGGACAATGCAAAATTGGTACAGGTACATGGTGGACCATATTCAATTTGAAATTATGGATAAAAGGATAAATTCGGAAAATGAAACTGAGTTGGGACAACTGATGGGACGGTGGGACAAGGTAAGACGATATATGACGAGCAGAATCCCAGAACAAGCTACAAGAAATAAATTGGAATCACTCTATAATATGTAAATAGATATATTGCTCTTGGGTCAAGTGGACTATACAAGAACACCCCCGATTTGGTGGTGGGCAATGTGTGTGTGTCTGGGTGGGGGGCACATTTCACTATGCACTGTTTTATGTTGTGTGTAATATAAATTTGTTAAAAATTAATTTAAAAAATTATATAAAAAAGAAGTATATATACATAAAAAGACAACAAAAAATAATTTGAGGATGAAGACATGCATATGTCTTACCACACTACTTTCTTAGCACTAATCTAGTAAAAGGTAAAGGTTCCCCTCACACATTTGTGCTAGTCGTTCCTGACTCTAGGGGGCAGTGCTCATCTCTGTTTCTAAGCCAGCATGACTAAATGCCGAAGGCGCACGGAACGCTATTACCTCCCCACCTAAGGTGGTCCGTCTTTTACTAATTGCATTTTACATGCTCTCAGACTGCTACGTTGGCAGAAGCTGAGGCAAATAATGGGAGTTCACTCTGTTACATGGCGCTATGGATTTGAACTGAAAAACTGCTGGTCTTTCTGATTGACAAGCTCAGCAACTTAGCCACTGAGCCACTGTGTCTCCATTCTGATTCAGTACAGAAGAGCAATGAATATGTATATCAGAACAATTTACTTACCACATCACAAGTTTATTTATCACAAAGAATGTACTGATGTTCTTGACATCTTTATTTTATTTATTTATTTATTTATTCATTCATTCATTCATTCATTCATTCATTCATTCATTTATTCATTCAATTTTTATGCCGCCCTTCTCCTTAGACTCAGGGCGGCTTACAACATCACTGGATAACCAATGTAAATGATATAATGTGCATCAATTATATGATGATACAAATAACCCTCTATTTGTTTTATGTATATGATGACATGATGCAGATGACAGCAACATGGTTTATACTAGATGGCTAGGCATTTTGTTAGGTCTTTTTAAAAGCAAAGGCTTTGCTGAAACAACAGAAGATTTACTGTATCAAATTCTTTCAATTACATTTGGATGAATTACTTAACTCAAGACCTGTGTTATTTGATGGACATATTTGAGAAGATGGGAGAGGGAGGGTTAATTCTAGGCCTTGTGCCATTCTCACGTCACTTTTATTTTATTTTATTTATTTATTTTATTCATTCGGTTTGTATGCCGCCCTTCTCCTTAGACTCAGGGCGGCTTACAACATGTTAGCAATAGCACTTTTTTAACAGAGCTAGGCTACTGCCCCCACAATCCTGGTTCTCATTTTACCCACCTCGGAAGGATGGAAGGCTGAGTCAACCGTGAGCCGGTGATGAGATTTGAACCTCTGACCTTCAGATCTACAAGTCAGCTTCAGTGGCCTGCAGTACAACACTCTACCTGCTGCGCCACCCCGGCTCATTTTATGGAGTATATACAAGTCCTTCCTTCGGTTTAGATGTTCCACAGGGTTTGCCTATGGTATCCAGCTAAGAAGTCATTGTTCACTTATGTTTATGGAGATTCTCAATCACCCAGGTCATGGTTGACATTTAGAATAGAATAGGATAGGATAGGATAGGATAGGATAGGGTAGGGTAGGGTAGAGTAGAGTAGAATAGAATAGAATAGGCCAAGTGTGATTGGACACACAAGGAATTTGTCTTGTTGCGTATGCTTTCAGCGTACATAAAAGAAAAATATACATTTGTCAAGAATCATGAGGTACAATCATTTATTTAATGATTGTCATAGTGGTCAAATAAGCAATGAAGAAACAATATTAATAAAAATCTTAGGATATAAGCAATAAGCTATAGTCATACAGTCATAAATGGAAGGAAATGGGTGATAGGAATGATGAGAAAAAAACCAGTAGTAATAGTAGTGCAGAGTCTGCAGAGAGGGGCAGCATACAAATCTAATAAATTATTATTATTATTATTATTATTATTATTATTATTATTAGTAGTAGTAGTAGTAGTAGTAGTAGTAGTAGTAATTAGTTTGACAGTGTTGAGGGAATTATTTGTTTAGTAGAGTGATGGCATTCAGGAAAAAGCTGTTCTTGCGTCTAGTTGTCTTGGTGTGCAGTGCTCTGTAGCGGCGTTTTGAGGGTAGGAGTTGAAACAATTTGTGTCCAGGATGTGAGGGGTCAGTAAATATTTTCCCTGCCCTCTTTTTGACTCGTGCAGTATACAGGTCCTCAATAGAAGGCAGATTGGCAACAATTGTTTTTTCTGCAGTTCTGATTATCCTCTGAAGTTTGTGTCGGTCTTGTTGGGTTGCAGAACCAAACCAGACAGTTATAGAGGTACACATCAGCTATTCACTGATGGATCAATTAATTAATTCATTGAAAATATTTTGAAACAACTTTAATCTAAATAAATACATTTTCCAGCTGATTCCACGTAAAACAATAAAAATGTCAAGTTTCTATAAGCAAAAAACGCTTTTGGGACAACCATGATCTACATGACTGAGAAACTCTACAGACTTTTAGCTATGCAATTTGGGATGAATCTCCAAATGGTGTGGGAATATGAATGGATTTCCAGAATAATTGCAGACCACAGCAGCTATTAGCAGTACTCAGGTGACCTTGAGGACACAGATAAATCTCCAAATGCTTCAATGACCCTCAAAACAGTAAACAGTAAACAGTAATGGGCAGCCAAAATTTTTTACTGCCACACTGTGGGTGTGGCTTATTTTGTGGGTGTGGTTTGATGGTCATGTGACTGGGTAGGAGTGGCTTGCCGGCCATGTGATCAGGTGGGAGTGGCTTGAACGATCATCATCATTCAAGTGAACTGTTAAGTCCTCTACTTACAACCTCACCAGTGTCGCTCGCTGGGGTGACAATTTGCTTTGCATTTCCTGGATTGCCTCCCCGCCTCAGGCTGAGTAGCTAGGTGAATGGGTGCAGATCAGCTGTTGAGAAAAGAGTGGGGGGAGGAAAAGGGCCCCCTGCAACTCATGCTGGTGCTAGTCTTCCTGCCGCTTTCTGAGGAGGAGGAGGAAGATAGGAGGGAGAGGATTTAAAAATAGTGGAAAGCTGAGGGAGAGTTACATGATTATTATTGACCCATTATGCCTTTTCATCTCAGCTGTGAGGGCTTCATGAGGGGAAAAAGGCCGCAGCCCAGACCACTTTGATGTGCCTGGGCTCGGCTGGGCTCTCCTTTTCCCCCCCTGCTGCTGCTGTTGCATCTGCACTCCTTGCTTCTTTCATCTTTCTTCCTTCCTGGCCTTGGGAGGTGGCCATGTAAGGCTGGAGGGGAACCAGGCAGGAGAGAGGTAAGCTCGTCCAAGGCCAGGAAGGAGGAAAAAGGAAAAAAGCAAGGAGTGCAGATGCAGCAGCAGCAGGGAGAAAAAGGAGAGCCCTGCCGAGACCAGTAATCCCAGAAGTGACTGCTGCCAATCAGCTGGAGCTGGGCATGCAGCTTTATTTTCACCGGTAGAACTGCGTTCCACCCCATCAGGCCTGCTGCCCACCCATGAATGCAAGTGACCAGCTGTCTGCAAGGAATGAAAATCCTTCCATTTCCCACCATCCTGTCAGAGCTGAAGAAGCTTCTTGGATGAGAAGAAAAATGTCTTCAAAGAAAAAAACAAGAAAGCCCAGATGCCTCCTGAAAAAGATTGTCTTTTGGGACAACCATGACCTGGATGATTGAGAATCTCTACAGACTTTTTGAAAGCAATTTCAGTGTTAGACTGATCAAATGGATTTATAATACAATAACATTTCTCGGCTATTCCTGCTGTACCAGAAGAAAACTCACCTCTGCTGTCCTTCAAAACGTGATTAGTCTAAATTGCTGAATTAGTCCAATGGACCATTCTGCAATGTGGCATTGTTCTCCAGATGTACTGGGACTACAAATCCCAGAATTTTTTTTCTAACAGTCATGAGCCAGATGTCTGTATAAGCTCACAAATATGTCATATTATTTTCTCTTTTCCTTAGTAATTAGCAATTAGAGGATATTCCATCTATTTACTATGCCTAATCATTATTTTAGATTAATTCCTTGTGAATTAGGTTAACTATTCTATTTCCCATCTAGTTAGTAGAGCACTAATGTGAATGTAAAACTTGTAGAGATAAACATTTTTTACAGTTTAAATACAGATGATCCATGATTGATGGCAGCTGATTATATTTTGCAAATGGTTTCTTATTTTATTTCATTCATTCATTTTACATTATATTTATCAAACGTATCCTTTAAGCCTTGCACTGCAAAAAGATGTTTAAATGACAGGTGGCTATGAATATTCATTTTTCTAAGTATTATTTATTATTATATTGACTTCTCTGGATATAAACATTCAATGTGACTTCAAATTTGACACAGCCATATAGTTTACTTCATTATAAACATAAGTTTGTTACAGTAAATTAATAAGTAATATTGATGGATCTTAGAAAAATCTGAATTAACGTGCATCGAGCAGATTTGGAACAAATTTTAACATACCAAATATAGATTAGAACAAACCATAGTCCATCATTCTATGAATCAAGATCTTCCTTGAAGTTTTTGCTCTGATCTGTCATTTTGGAACTATGGAAGTAATGATGCTGAAATAGCTACGTCAAAAATACTTATTTTAAAAGTATCTTGTAGTAACTTATCTTAAAATAGGGAAGCATCAGAGTGGAAATTGACTAATCACCCAAGGTTATGTTCTGAGATTAAAGCCAAATTGGGAAAAATAAAGGTTCAAAAATTTTCTTTAATATATATTTAGATCGAAGTGTCATAACTAAATGGTCCCTAAATTAGTTTTATTTTTTATTTTATTTATTTTACTTATTTTACTTATTTTACTTATTTTACTTGTTTTACTTGTTTTACTTATTTTACTTTATTTATTTATTTTATTTATTTTATTTATTTTATTTATTTTATTTATTTTATTTATTTTATTTATTTTATTTATTTTATTTATTTTATTTATTTTATTTATTTTATTTATTTTATTTATTTTATTTATTTTATTTATTTTATTTATTTTATTTATTTATTTTATTGTTTATTTATTTATTTTATTGTTTGTTTGTTTATTTATTTATTTTATTTGTCAATCAAGTATAGGATAGTAGGTTATATAAACATAACATAGAAAGTAATGATAAGAAAAGACAATAGGACAATCTGTTCAGTTTGAATTGGTAATATAAACCGATGATGAGTTTCATTTATTTAGAGCCAATTTAGTCTAGTGCTTAAGGTACCAGGCTAGAAAACAGAAGATTGTTAATTCAAAACTAGCCATGGAAAGCCAGCTGGGTGACTTTGGGTCAGTCACACTCTTATCACACCAACCTACCAGAGAGGTTGTTGTTTTGCAGAAAAGAGGAGGAGTAGGAGGAGGTGAGGAGGGGGAGGAGGAAAGTGTTTGGATATTTATCTATCTATCTATCTATCTATCTATCTATCTATCTATCTATCTATCTATTTATTAGATTTGTATGCCGCCCCTCTCCGTAGACTCCATAGATATGTTCTCTGCCTTGAGTTATTTGAAAATTAACAGAACAGAATAGAATAGGATAGAATAGAATAGAATAATAACTATTGTCATTTTGAATATACACTAATTGGAATTAAAATGAAATTTTGTTGCATACAGCTCTAAAAGGGTCACCACCACCAATAAACACTACATAACAGTCACTATTATTGTGAGCCGCCCTGAGTCTTCGGAGAGGGGCGTCATACAAATCTAATAAATTATTATTAATTATTATTATTATAAATATAAACCAACCAACCAACCAACCAGCAAACAAGTATATACCCACATATATTTTACATAATAAAGGCAGGGTACAAATAAAAATTAAAAATAAATAAATAAAATAAATATTTCCTATTGGAGAGAACTAATTATCCTCCTCATCCTATCTCTGCATAAGTAGGACTATTTTAGAAGGATCTTCCTTGAAGATCTGGATATCTAGAATGTTCATAAGAAAAGTGGTAGCAGACAGACTCTAAATCCTGTGGGATTATAATAGATAAAGTGTTGTGGAGTGGGATAAAAATAATAAATAATAGACATGAAACCAACTTTTGGGAGTGAGTCCAGGTAAGTCTTTTGTTTTTCCTCAGCTTGATAGTGTTCACACCAGTTTGATTATATGCAAACAAGATGCTGTTTAGCAACCTCGTAAATAGGTATTATGTGATTGCTAAACAATATTTATGTGGTTGCTAAGATATAATAGGTATCTTAGCAACCACATAAATAGGTATTTTCCCTGGAAATCTGTCTGAAACCTGATGTTTCAGATCTGGCAATGATGCAAACATCATCACTTTAATCGAACTTCTCCACTTGGCTATCAGTTATCTTCATCCTTTTTGTTCCACTTTTTTCTACTTTAGAGCCTTTTCCATAAGAATGGGTCTACACATGATGTATCTGAAATAAAATAATTTGAACCTAGTCTTTGTGCCTCAAGTGGAATTCTTGGTTGGTTTATTAGATGAATCATCTAAGATGATCTATTGCAGAGTTATCCAACTCAAGACATTGGGGCCAGATCCGGCCTGCATTTCAGTAGGCCTTTATTTGAACGCAGAACAATTGATTGGTTTGTGCTATTGTCCATGGTCCTCTGAGTTCAGGATAATGTTATCCATTCAGTTGTGTCCAATTCTTGGTGATTCTACAGGGCAGGTCTCTCCATGTCTTCCAAACTTACATAAATTATTTGAATTGTTCTATGCTCTGGTTGGCCTCAGCTTTCATGATATCCAACCACTGTGTTCTTTGATGTATTGAATTCCTCTTACTGCTAATGGTACTGTTCGTAACTGACTTCAAATCAATAATTTGATTTATTATATTGTTTCTCTTACTCTTTTTGGTGTCCATGTTACAAAGTCATACATTATCATTGGTAAGATTATTAATCTGTTAATCTTTGTCATATTGCAAGTCCTTTGTACTTTGTGATTGAATCAAAGGTTATGTCTATGGAGATTCTCAGTCATCCAGACTATGACTGTCTCAAAAGTGCTTTTTTCAAAAGGAACTGGACTTTCTTTGGTTTTCCTTGAGACATTTTAGCCATGTTATATGTTGTGGTTAGCTCTGGCCCAGCTCCTGCCCCAAGGACTGTGGATGTGGGGGAGACATCCACATGCTGCAGGCCTGTTTTGCCCCGGTGGAATCTGCTGATGAAGGCTCCTCTGACCAAGAAGACATGAGTGACAGGGAGGAGGAGAGTGTGGCAGACAGCTCAGAAGGAGATCAATTATCTAGCTCCTCCTTGGATTCAGAACAAGAGTTAATGATACAGCCACGCATGCGGAGAGTGATGCATAGGCAGCAACAACTGAGAGATTATTATCAAAGAAAATGTGGCCACCTGTGGTTGGGTGGGGCTGTGGTAATTAGTGAGGCTGCTATAAATAGCAGCCTGTGGGTTTGGCCATTGTGGAGGATTATCTGATCACTGTGTTTCGTGACTGCTTTACTGACTTTGACCTTTTGTGTGCTGATTTTTGCCCCCTTTGAAACTAAACCAGAGCAAAGTGTGTTTCACTTTGTGAAAGAAGAAGGAGTGTGAATTGCCTCACAGCTGCAAGCTAAGTATTACAGAACTGATAAGGGACTTGTACAAATTACCAGTTTGTTTGGAGACGAGTGCTCTTTGCTATACAAAAAGAGGGCTTAGTTTAAGTGAATTTTCATTATAAAGAACATTGTTTTGAATTTTCAAATTTGTACCTGTGAATTTTCGGGAGGAGTCTGCCAGAGAGCCCGACAGAAGAATATACAAGGAGTTCTTGGAGTTGAAGTCCACATGTCTTACACTTGCTAAAGTTGAGCAACACTGATACAGATATCTATGGAGTTTCTCAGTCAACCAAGTCATGGTTGCCCCAGAGATGCTTTTTCAAGAGGCAAACTGGACTTTCTGATTTTCCACTTCTCATCTCAAAAACTTCTTCACTTCTGAACTGAAGAAGTTTCTTCGATGAAAAAGAAAAACAGAGAAAGCCCCTGAGAAAGCATTTTTGGGACATCAAAATTTATAGCCTCCATTTGAAATCTCACTTTTATTGCTTCAGAACACTGCTAGCCCTTTATTTATTCTTATACAGAAAAAGATGGTTACTATGGTTTTAGACCAGAAGAGTCTTCTCTCGGCATGGATGTGCTTGATTGGTCACAAGTAATTGAAGGTTTAAATACCTTGTGAGAAGAACACACCATGCCCTGCTGTTCTTTTTCCACCAGGAATTTAGCACACTCCTTGGCTTCATATTATAAGGTCAGCGGTAAAATTTTGCCCAAACTACATGAGTCTGTGTTTTTTTTTCCACAATAGAAAGTTATGGCTTTTACACACACACACACACACACACAAATACACACACACTTATTTCCTTTTAGCATGCCAGGCTTTTTAACATAGCCAGAAGAAAATCTTATGCATTCATCTGCAAGTTCCTAAAATTGATTTTCTACTTGAATTCCCAAGGTTGCTCTATGGTCATAAATGACTGCTGAAATATAATTTCTGGTAGATGTTTGAACAACCCACCGGAGAGGCTGCTTTGATTTTCCACACCCCTTTTGTCTTAATGCCTTGCAGAGGATTATGATAAAACTGCCATTAATTGACTTTTAGTTATCCAAAATAGCCAGGGGAATCAATTGTAGAAATACAGCTTGGTTTAGGCATTATGGTCAGAGTTACGCTGCAATGCGTAGTGTAATGGGATGGATCCAATCCGATGAATCCAATGTTGCACTAGGCAAAGAATGCACCTTCCTATAATATGGTTAGGATGTAATATTATGCCAATGATTTCTGTGCCACTAGTGCAAGAGAGTAGATAGTTTTTGTTATAAGTAGTTATTGTTTACTTGGTTATTGTGTATTTCTATACTGCCACAATTGTGATTAACTTCCAACTGTGGCTGTCTGTAAAAGCCTACAATGCATATTTAAAGCCCTTCATGGCACTGGACCAGAATATCTCCGAGACCGCCTTCTGCCGCACGAATCCCAGCGACTGATTAGGTCCCACAGAGTGGGCCTTCTCCGGGTCCCGTCAACTAAACAATGTCGGTTGGCGGGCCCCAGGGGAAGAGCCTTCTCTGTGGCGGCCCCGGCCCTCTGGAACCAACTCCCCCTGGAGATTAGAACTGCCCCTACTCTCCCTGCCTTCCGTAAACTCCTTAAAACCCACCTTTGCCATCATGCATGGGGGAACTGAAACACCTCCCCCGGGGATGGACAGTTTATGCATGGTATGTTGGTGTGTGTGTTTGTTAGTAAATGGGGTTCTTTTTAAAAACTTTTTAAAATATTTTAAATTTATTTGGATTTGTTACGATTGTTATATTTTGCTGTGAGCCGCCCCGAGTCCGCGGAGAAGGGCAGCATACAAATCTAAATAATAAATAAAATAAATTAAAGCAATTAAATGATATGAAAGGTAATAAAATAATTCAGAAAAGTAAAACAACACCAAATGCAATTTGGTTAGTCAGTCTGCAAATTCAGTTTTTACTAGTTCTTAAAAGAACAACAGAGGACTTTCTTCACATCAGGAGGGAGTATAGTCCAAAATGTAGGGATACCTACCAAAACACATTGATTTAAATGACCTTTCCTATATCATTTTATTGAGGATTTTAAAAAAAAAAATCTCTTAGCTTATTTTTACAACATAGCTCTCTTTTTTTTCTATAGTCTATCATGTCTAAGCTTCAAAACCATAAATGATAATTCCCCCCTCATTTTATGCAAAAAAGGGTTTCCAAGTCAGCAATAAATAAATATATTGTTTTTTCTCTAATGGAAGAGTCAACTTAGCTATTTCAGCTGGTTCTACCATCTTTAACAACTATTCCTTCATTGTGGATAATGAAGGCCTTTCCATCTTTATGCTCTTACTGCAGTTGACATATACAAAAATAAAGTTCCATGATTTTTTCCAACTGTTTCCCATCAATTTCAAAGGAAAGACCTCTGGTTCCAATTGTATATTAACCTTTAATATCCTCTGAATTAATATGCATATTTGGACCCAAAAATATCCTAGGTTTTAACCTGTCCATTAAACCTGATAAAATTTTCCATCTAGCCATTCACATTTCCAACATAAAATTGAAGTGCCTTTATATATCCTAAACAATTTCTGTGGTGACCTATAACAATGGTATAGCATTTTTTAAAGATTAGAATAGAATAGAATAATAGAACAGAACAGAACATAATACTTTATTGGCCAAGTGTGATTGGACACGCAAGCAATTTGTCTTTGTTGCATATGCTCTCAGTACACATAAAAGAAAAGATACATTTGTCAGGAATCATGAGGTACAATACTTAATGATTGTCATAGGGCAGTGTTTCCCAACCTTGGCAACTTGAAGATATCTGGACTTCAACTCCCAGAATTCCCCAGCCAGCGCTGGCTGGGGAATTCTGGGAGTTGAAGTCCAAATATCTTCAAGTTGCCAAGGCTGGGAAACACTGTCACAGAGTACAAATAAGCAATCAGGAAACAATCAATATTAATATAAATCATAAGGATACAAGCATGTATGCGTGTGGGGGCAGAATGGGTGTGGGCACTGTGCATACTCTCTTGAATGTCTATTGTTCTGTCTCCATGTATCATCCAGCCCTGAGTTGTCCATGAAATGAAATAAAACTGTTGGTAAATTGCCTTGAGTTATTTTAATATGTTTCTTAGTCGTTTTATATAGCTTTGGGGAGACCATTCCAATCCTCATCAAACAGCAATTTTCAGAACACAAACCTATTAATCTCTCCAGAAGTACTTTATAGAACAGTGCTTTATCCTGACTTGGGACATAAATTTCCAGTATCAAGTAACTTCTACCCAAACAAATCTATTATGCTCATCAGTTAATACAGGAACATGATTTTGCTGGAGATTTATATACAAAACAATTCCTCCCCTCCCCTCCTCTTCCTTTACCTTTTCTCTCTCTCCTGTTTGAGACATTTTTTAAAATTTATTTTGGGATTATAATATCATAATGACAACTACCAGAAAAGTGATAAAGTAGTAAAGGGAGGGAGATAATCATAGATCTGCAGAGAAAAGAATTATACTAGATTTGCTTCAGAAAATATTTGAGCAGCTGGGAAGTAAGTTAGCTTAATCATATGATACTAAATTGACAGCTTTGGGAAAAAAATCTCCAAATTTTGACAATCTCACACATGCAATCTCTAGCATGCTATTGATAATAATACCAGCATTTTACACAATCTGAAACAACAATATGAGTTGAAGTGTGGCAATCATTCTGTCCTTCACAATACAGTGTTATAAATACATATTTTGTTTTCTCTTTCCTGTATAAAAAGATAAGTAGCAAACTCTGAATAAATCTTACATTTCTTTACTAAAAGAAATCGCATGCTTTTTTCTCTGTAATTCTCACGATTAAACTATTTAAGTGACTAATGCATAAAGCCCTTCAGCAGTTTGAAAAGTATTTATAATGCACTTGGTAAAATAATGTAAAAGTAAAATAATGCACTTGGGGAAAAGGAATCCTCAATCTGAGTATTGTATCGGCAGTTCTGTGTTAGCAAATACTTCAGAAGAAAAGGAGTTAGGGGTAGGGATTTCTGACAGTCTCAAAATGGGTGAACAGTGCAGTCAGGCGGTAGGGAAAGCAAGTAGGATGCTTGGCTGCATAGCTAGAGGTATAACAAGCAGGAAGATTATGATCCCGCTATATAGAATGCTGGTGATGAACATTTGGAATACTGTGTTCAGTTCTGGAGACCTCACCTACAAAAAGATATTGACAAAATTGAACGGGTCCAAAGACGGGCTACAAGAATGGTGGAAGGTCTTAAGCATAAAACGTATCAGGAAAGACTTAATGAACTCAATCTGTATAGTCTGGAGGACAGAAGGAAAAGGGGGGACATAATCAAAACATTTAAATATATTAAAGGGTTAAATAAGGTCCAGGAGGGAAGTGTTTTTAATAGGAAAGTGAACACAAGGACAAGGGGTCACAATCTGAAGTTAGTTGGGGGAAAGATCAAAAGCAACATGAGAAAATATTATTTTACTGAAAGAGTAGTAGATCCTTGGAACAAACTTCCAGCAGACGTGGTAGATAAATCCACAGTAACTGAATTTAAACATGCCTGGGATAAACATATATCCATCCTAAGATAAAATACAGAAAATAGTATACGGGCAGACTAGATGGACCATGAGGTCTTTTTCTGCCGTCAGACTTCTATGTTTCTATGTTTCTATTTGAGAAGCAGTTTTAATAGCAATGAACCTTTCTGACACATATTTCACATGAATATTATTTTAATTCTATCAGTAGGGAAAAGATGCTTTCCTAGAGATTGGCAGGTGCTTTGATAGATAAAAAACTCAGGAAATAAATAGTTTTAAAGCAACATTATTTTTTTCCCCAAGGGTGACACTTGGAACAGATTTTGTATTCCTGCTGAATTTAGGAACCTCTGTTGGTCTAGATTAGGCATTGGCTGTCTGTGAGTACCTCAGTTTCCCTTTTTGTGATCCTCAGTGCCCTTCCAAAATCCCATTGCCCAAATTCAGTTGCAATCACACATTTTTTCAATGGTGGATTGTTGTTTGGTGATCAGTGACTTCACTCATATTTCTAGTAATCTTGTTTACTGAGATTTCCATTAAATTCCAAGGAAAGACATGTGGATAGAATTCCTGTGGTTAATTTTTCTTTTAGCAAATAGTGATAAAGTGATCACTACCGTAAATTGTTGCCCTGAGATTTGGTTGAAGAATTTTCCTTTGAGAAATTCAGAAAAATCACCCCCCCCTCCCCGCAGTTTCTCTTTGCCCTCTAAAATAGCTTCTGCTCTGGCAATCTCACACTACTCACCAGAGCTTACAAAACTTTCGCCAGACCCATCCTCGAATACAGCTCACCTGTCTGGAACCCACACCGAATTTCGGACATCAACACCCTAGAAAAGGTCCAACGATACTTCACCAGAAGAGCCCTTCACTCCACCACTCGAAACGGAATACCCTACGAAACTAGACTTGCAATCCTGGGTCTAGAAAGCTTAGAACTATGACGCCGTAAACATGATCTAAGTATTGCCCACAAGATCATATGCTGCAATATCCTGCCTGTCAACAACTACTTCAGTTTCAACCGCACGCAACAGGTTCAAACTTAATATCAACCACTCCAAATTTGACTGTAAAAAAATATGACTTTAGCAATTGATGAGCCGGGGTGGTGCAGCAGGTAGAGTGCTGTACTGCAGGCCACTGAAGCTGACTCGTAGATCTGAATGTCAGCGGTTCAAATCTCATCACCGGCTCAAGGTTGACTCAGCCTTCCATCCTTCCGAGGTGGGTAAAATGAGCACCTGGATTGTGGGGGCAATAGCCTAGCTCTGTTTAAAAAAGTCCTATTGCTAACATGTTGTAAGCCGCCCTGAGTCTAAGGAGAAGGGCGGCATAAAAATAGAATAAATAATAAATAAATAAAATCGAGTTGTTGAAGCGTGGAACTCATTACCAAACTCTGTGGTGTCAACCCCCAAACCCCCAACATTTTTCCCTTAGACTTTCCACGGTTGACTTCTCCAGATTCCTTAGAGGTCAGTAAAGGTCGAGCATAAGTGTACTAGTGTGCCTTCCAGTCCCCTGTCCAATTGTCTCTCCTATATTTTATATATCTTTTCTCCCATCCATATATCCTTCCTCTATTCTTCATTGATGTATTCTATTCTCATATCTCTTCTTCTATCCCTTCCCTGATATTTACTACTACACGTTTTTATTCTCCTTAACTTTCAATTAGTATTGGACAAAATAAATAAATAATTTTTTTTTAAAAATATCCACAACATCCCCCATATTGCCCAGTTGAGGGGCAAGTGGGCAGTAAGATACTTGATCAGTTTAGGATCAAGCATTGCAAGAAGGATTTTTCATAGTGAATGATGCATTTCTGAACAGCTTTATCTGAACAGATAATGTGCTGTCTCTCCAAGGGCAAAACCCTTCCAAGAAATTGTTATTGATTTAATTTGCATTCAAATTGCTCAGGATTTCTGCAGCATATACCCAGCTGGATGATTTGCTATCAAGCAAAGAATGAAGGCTGACGTATTCAAGCTAGAATGCAGAACAGAATTTTAATCCATGATGACGACAAAAGAGTGCCGAGCTGTACTAACTTAAAGCAAAATAAATAGAAACATAGAAACATAGAAGACTGACGGCAGAAAAAGACCTCATGGTCCATCTAGTCTACCCTTATACTATTTCCTGTATTTTATCTTACAATGGATATATGTTTATCCCAGGCATGTTTAAATTCAGTTACTGTGGATTTACCAACCACGTCTGCTGGAAGTTTGTTCCAAGGATCTACTACTCTTTCAGTAAAGTAATATTTTCTCATGTTGCTTTTGATCTTTCCCCCAACTAACTTCAGATTGTGTCCCCTTGTTCTTGTGTTCACTTTCCTATTAAAAACACTTCTCTCCTGAACCTTATTTAACCCTTTAACATATTTAAAAGTTTTGATAGAAACATAGAAGACTGACGGCAGAAAAAGACCTCATGGTCCATCTAGTCTGCCCTTATACTATTTCCTATATTTCATCTTACAATGGATATATGTTTATCCCAGGCATGTTTAAATTCAGTTACTGTGGATTTACCAACCACATCTGCTGGAAGTTTGTTCCAAGTATCTACTACTCTTTCAGTAAAATAATATTTTCTCATGTTGCTTTTGATCTTTCCCCCAACTAACTTCAGCTTGTGTCCCCTTGTTCTTGTGTTCACTTTCCTATTAAAAACACTTCCCTCCTGGACCTTATTTAACCCTTTAACATATTTAAGTGTTTCGATCATGTCCCCCCTTTTCCTTCTGTCCTCCAGACTATACAGATTGAGTCCATTAAGTCTTTCCTGATACGTTTTATGCTTAAGACCTTCCACCATTCTTGTAGCCCGTCTTTGGACCCGTTCAATTTTGTCAATATCTTTTTGTAGGTGAAGTCTCCAGAACTGAACACAGTATTCCAAATGTGGTCTCACCAGCGCTCTATATAAGGGAATCACAATCTCCCTCTATTTTAAAAGGCAAGGGAAGTAGATTACATAAAAATTATTGTTACTGGAACTGGAATCATTGCAGCTGGCACTAAGAGATTACAGTAATTATTCTTTCAATACAAATCACCGTGACCCTCTCAGTGAAAATAAATTACGAAAGAATTTTTTTTCTTGATAAATGAAATCTAGCCCTGGAAGATTTATTATTTCGTAAATGAAAACAAAGTCTGGAAATTTGGCATATCTAAGTGATACAAATACTATTTAGGCACATCATTAGAAGAAACATCTTGCGTTGGTAGAGTTGTTCAATTTTCTAAAATGCTGGATATTTCCCAAAAGAAATTACATGTAATATTCCTGATCGAAGAACAGTCTTCGTAGTAGCAATTGCAATAGCACTTAGACATATATACCACTCTGCAGTGCTTTATAGCCTCTGCTATAAAGGTTTAGGTTTAGGTTTATTGGATTTATATGCCGCCCCTCTCCGCAAACTCGGGGCGGCTCACAACAATAATAAAAAACAGTACAGTACACAATACCAAATCCAATGCCCACCCATCCAGATTCCAATTGAAATTAATAATCTCATAAAAAACAGTATATATAAAAACAGGCACACAGTCAATCAATCAACAAAACAACATGGGCAAGGGGGAGGTGTTTTAGTTCCCCCATGCCTGACGGCAAAGGTGGGTCTTAAGGAGTTTACGAAAGGCAGGGAGGGTGGGGGCAATCCTAATCTCAGGGGGGAGCTGGTTCCAGAGGGTCGGGGCCCCCACAGAGAAGGCTCTTCCCCTGGGTCCCGCCAGACGACATTGTTTAGTCGACGGGACCCGGAGAAGGCCAACTCTGTGGGACCTAACCGGTCGCTGGGATTCGTGCGGCAGGAGGCGGTCCCGAAGATATTCTGGTCCGGTGCCATGAAGGGCTTTATAGGTCATAACCAACACTTTGAATTGTGACCGGAAACTGATCGGCAGCCAATGCAGACTGCGGAGTGTTGGAGTGATATGGGCATACTTGGAGAAGCCCATAATTGCTCTCGCAGAGCTTCTGCTCTGACAATCTCACACTACTTACCAAAGCTTATAAAACTTTCGCCAGACCCATCCTAGAATATAGCTCATCTGTTTGGGACCCATACCACATTTCTGACATTAACACCCTCGGAAATGTCCAGAGATACTTCACCAGAAGAGCCCTTCACTCCTCTATCCGTAACAGAACACCCTACGAAAATAGACTTACAATCCTGGGCCTAGAAAGTTTAGAACTAAGACGCCTCAAACATGATCTAAATATTGCCCACAAGATCATATGCTGAAACATCCTGCCTGTCAAAGACTACTTCAGCTTCAACCACAACAGCACAAGAGCCCACAACAGATACAAGCTTAATATTAACCGCTCCAAACTTGACTGTAAAAAATAACGACTTTAGTAATCGAGTTGTCGAAGCGTGGAATTCACTACCGGACTCTGTAGTATCATCCCCTAACCCCCAACATTTTACCCTTAGACTATCCACGGTTGACCTCTCCAAGTTCCTAAGAGGTCAGTAAGGAGCGTACATAAGTGCACCAGAGTGCCTACCACCCCTTGTCCTATTGTCTCTCCTATATATCTCATATATCTTCTCTTCTATACCTATATCTTTTTCTGCTATTCTCTCATAGTTATATTTCACTCCTTTATTTTCTCCTCTATTCCCCCTTTAATACATTCTACCTGATTATATCCTCTATAACCCTCATTGTGTATTATTGTGTATTGGACAAACTGCACTTAAGATGTAGTCCTCAATGAAACTTCATCTATATGGAGAGATGTATCCAGAGGAGTACTCAAAGTTCTGTCTTAGGCCCAATACTCTGCAACATCGTCATACAATAAATGATATAGATAAGGAGATGGAAGGAGAACTCATCAAATTTGCAGGTGACACTAAGCTAGGAAGGTCTAGACCACACTTTAGACAATCGGCTCAAATTCCTGAAGGATCTAGACCAGTGTTTCTCAACCTTGGCAGTTTGAAGATGGGTGGACTTCAACTCCCAGAATTCCCCAACCAGTGTTGCTGGCTGAGGAATTCTGGGAGTTGAAGTCCACCTATCTTCAAACCGCCAAGGTTGAGAAACACTGATCTAAACAAATTTGAATACTGGGCCATTGCCGAAGAGCCGGAGTAACGACACAGACACAAGAGCTGGATTTAAAACTGGGTCATTTTTATTAAAATAAATTAGCATAATTTAATTTAAATAAATTAGCATATCAACATAACTAACTATGACCCAAACAATGGACCTGCAGGGTCAAACAAATGCTTCCGGGGCAGAAATGACGTAACAATAAACATTCCTGGGCAACTTATGGGCATAGCTCCATGCTAGTCCAGGTGAGGGGCCCCTCCCTCACCTGAGACCCTGCCATGCACTTGCATGAGGGGGGTCCCGCCGGCTAACCCCTAACAGGGGACTTAAAGGTGCGGGACCCAAAGACAGGTTCCCCCCAACTGCTCAGGTCGCCCAAACCACAAGCTTGGAGAGAACCTGTCAATCATCCCCAAAGATGCCCAACGGAGAACACGCAGTTGCTAAACCACCACCCAGTTTTCCACCCCTAACTTGCCTACCCAAATGACCAAAGGTAAGCCAATCAGCCTAAAAAGGGGTGCAGCACCCCCTAACCGCTTATCCCCCTCTACAGTGTGGAATAGGCGAAAAAACGGCCTAGCCAATAGGCCAGACCGCAAAAAATTCCTATTGGGCCCCCTAGGGCGACCCAAAATAGCACACTATAAAAATAGGGAGGGCGGGTGGGTGTCTGCTCTGGTGAGCTGTCCGGGTGAAAAGGCTGAGCCCGGGCCTGCACGCCCTTATATAGGGCTGGCAGGCCCAGCCCGGACATGTCACCAATCAGGCCACTGTGGCCTGATCCTCGGCCGAAGTCTCGCGAACTCGCGAGACTTCGGCCGAGCAACAACATGGTGGCTCCGCCGAGTGCCCGGTCGCCCCGTGCCTATCGGCAAAGGCCGCCGGCGGGTAAGTCCGCCGGCGCTATTTTCAACAAAATGCAATTCAAGCCATGTTTGACAGCTCTTTTATATGAAGCTGTCAGGCACGGCAGCCAATCAGAGGCCCACGGTTTCCCGCTCCTGAGTCAGCCAATGGCATGCACTCCTGCTGTCTCCAGGGAGATGCTACGATGTTACTAGACTGCTGAGTCTTGAATATAAAGGTACAAAGGCAAGTCTTAAACTGGAGTCAGAAGTGATGGTCTTCTAGAGACAAACATTTCTAACCAAACTTATCAAGTTTCTCCTTGAAAATATCCTTCAGTGGTCACCTATCAAAGCCGTGCTATACTGCATAAGCTGACTTGAACAAGCAGTTCCACATTCAAATTTATTTCCACAATCTGCCACAATATTTCAGCAGAGATTTACTATTTTTTTCTTCCGAGCAGAGAAATGATTTCAAAACCTACTTTTCAAGTGCATGCTTTCCAGACATTCTCCCCATGTAGGCATTATTAAATTTAACCTTTTATATTTAGCAGCCTAAAAGCAAGCAAAGCAAAACAATTATTGCAAGGTGACAAATGTGTTCAATATGTCCCAGATAAGCGTTTTCTGGCTAGCTTGGGGCTTGGGGCTCTGTATTACATACAGCCTCATAATTTTATTTTGTTTATTTTTTTTCCCTCCCTTCTTCATTTTCATCCTCTTCATTTCCCTTTTATTTTATTTATTTATTTTGTCCAATACACAATAAAGGTGAAAGGGAATAGACATGTAGTAATATATATCAAAGAAAGGATAGAAGGAAAGATATAAGAATAAAATACGTCAATGAAGAATAGAGGAAAAGACATATGGATGGAAAAAAGATACAGTATATGAGATATAGGAGAGACAGTTGGACAGGGGACAGAAGCCCCTTACTTACCATTCCGGTACGAGCCCAGGAACAAATATCAACCGTTTTGAACAATTCTGTACCCTTTGAAAGAATATTTTAGTTATTTAATTATTTTTGCTTTCATTTTTATTATGCTCATTGATTTCATTGTTTTAATGGTTATTAAATGGTTGTTTCTTTATTTCTTTATTTCTTTATTTCTTTATTTCTTTATTTCTTTATTTCTTTATTTCTTTATTTCTTTATTTCTTTATTTCTTTATTTCTTTATTTCTTTATTTCTTTATTTCTTTTTTTCTTTTTTTCTTTTTTCTTTTTTCTTTTTTCTTTTTTCTTTTTTCTTTATTTCTTTTTTTATTTATCTATTTATCTATTTGTCTATTTGTCTGTCTGTTTGTTTGTTTGTTTGTTTATCTATCTATCTATCTATCTGTCTGTCTGTCTGTCTGTCTGTCTGTCTGTCTGTCTGTCTATCTATCTAACTATCTATCTATCTATCTATCTATCTATCTAACTAACTAACTAACTAACTAACTAACTAACTAACTAACTATCTATCTATCTATCTATCTATCTATCTATCTATCTATCTATCTATCTACAGTATCTATCTATCTATCTATCTATCTATCTATCTATCTATCAATCAATCTACAGTATATATCTATCTATCTATCTATCTATCTACAGTATCTATCTATCTATCTATCTATCTATCTATCTATCTATCTATCTATCTATCTATCTATCTATTTATTGGATTTGTATGCCGCCCCTCTCCGTAGACTCGGGGTGGCTAACAACAGTAATAAAAACAGCATAGAACAATCCAATACTAAAAATAATTTAAAACCCATTATAATAAAAAACCAAACATACATACAGACATACCATGCATAAAATTGTAAAGGCCTAGGGGGAAAGAGTATCTCAGTTCCCCCATGCCTGGCGGCAGAGGTGGGTTTTAATAATGGTTACTGTATTTTTTAAAAATGTTTTGGTGTTATGTTCTGGTACAGAGGTGTCAAACATAATTTAATTGACGGCTGCAACAGGGTTGTGTTTGGCCACAGGGGGCCTGTTTGGGTGGGCATGGCCAGTATGTCACTCATGCCAGGGGGTGTTTGTGGTGGCCCAATCGCTCTGCCAGTGAAAAGGGCCCCTGAGGTCTATTTTTGGCTGCAACAGCCTCCTGCAATCTTCTGTCAGTGAAAACAGAGCTTGGGCAGGCCATTTATAGCCCTCATGATTCCCTTTTTTGCACTGCGAGCAGGTCCTTCGTTGTTTCCAGGATGACCCTGCAGATCATATCTAAATACCCCCTGGGACCCGGTCCTTGAGTTTGACACCCGTATTCTACTATGTGTCATTTAGAGGAAGGTTTTTCAACCAGTGTGCCGCGGCACACTAATGTGCTGTGACACATGGTCAGATGTGCCGTGGGGAAATTAGAGAATGCTACAAAAACCGCCTAAGGCCGTGCTTTTTTAACAACTCCCCTCAACCGGGAGTGGCAGCTGGCATCTCCAACTGCTTTTCAGAAAGGGGAAAAGAAAGGCCGAGCCTCGGGAAAAGGGGGACGTGAGATTCAGGAGGTGTGCATGACAGGGGCGCAGCTCAATATGCGCACAGTGGTCCCCCTCAGCTTTTTCACCCCTCTCCAACCATGGGCGGGGGTGGGGGGACAATGAGAGGAAAAGGAGATGGAAGCAGGAAAATGGCAGTGGCTTTGGCAGCAGTGGTGGCTTTGGCAGCAGTGGTGGCTTTAGCAGCGGCTTCAGGCGGCTGCGGCTTGGGGCAGAGCACAGCACCCATAGCAAGCTTCCCTGTGCTGCTCCTACTTGCAATTCTTCCATCCCTGTGTGAGTCTCAGGCGTATTGTATTGGGCAGCTGTGGAGCTGGGTGGGGGACAACCAAGGGGAGCGCAAATGGAAGGAGAGGCTACCTCCTCCTCGTAGACCCGTCGCCCTCTTAGGCAGACCCAGTGTGTGCCGGAGGTAGAGGAGGAAGACCAGTACTAGTTTGCCTGGGGTGCAATGGGGAGGTAAAAGAATAGCGCCAGGCTGGCTGCTGGGCAAAAGGCGAAGGGAGCGGAGGGCAATGCTACTTTTGTAGGATGGATTGGAGGGCTGGATAGAATGGAGTGGAATGGAATGGAATGGAATGGAATGGAGGGGAAGAGAAGGGAAGGGAAGGGAAGGGAAGGGAAGGGAAGAGAAGAGAAGAGAAGAGAAGAGAAGAGAAGAGAAGAGAAGAGAAGAGAAGAGAATTCTATATAGATTAGATTTATTGGATTTATATGCCGCCCCTCTCCGCAGACTCGGGGCGGCTCACAACATATTTGACCTTTTTCTTTTTATAAGAGGCCCCCGCAGAGGGTGATATACAATCCATCACAATGTATCACAATGTTATCTATATTGTATATGGCCTCCTGAAGGGTCATCTTCTTAAAGAGCTCAAATCTCCATATATACCATCAAAACAGACAGAACCAAGGCCCCTGCACCCAGCTGACACCATATGTATAATACGTAATGTGTTAGAGTGTCATTTTGTGTCATTTTGGTTGGTGGTGTGCCCCAGGATTTTGTAAATGTAAAAAATGTAACGCGGCTCAAAAAAGGTTGACAATCACTGATCTAGAGACATGATGGTGAACCTATGGCACGGGTAGGCAAAGTTGGCTCTTCTATGACATGTGGACTTCAACTCCCAGAATTCCTGAGCTAGCATGATTGGCTCAGGAATTCTGGGAGTTGAAGTTCACAAGTCATAGAAGAGCCAACTTTGCCTACTCCTGACCCATGGCATGTATGCCAGAGTTGGCACACAGAGCCCCCTCTCTGTGGGCATGCGCGCTGTTGCCAGCTGCTCTTGTGGGTTCTGTCATGCGCATGCATGCCAGCCAGGTGGTCTTAACACAAAGACCAGCTATCCAGCGCGCATGCCCGTGACAGAAATCAGAAGACCAGAGTATGCTCTGGCGCATACTGCTCCAATTTGGGTACTCGGTGCCTAAAAGGTGAGCCGTCATTTTATCTAGAATCTTTCTGTTTATTTATTCATTCATTCATTCATTTCTTTGTTGGTTCGTTTGTTTAATTATCTAGAGTCTTTTATTTATTTTATTTATTTATTTTATTTATTGGATTTGTATGCCGCCCCTCTCCGTGAACTCGGGGCGGCTAACAACAGTGATAAAAACAATATGTAGCAATCCAATAATAAAACAACTAAAAACCCTTATTAGAAAAACCAGACATACATACTGACATACCATGCATAAACTGTAGAGGCCCAGGGGGAAAGAACATCTCAGTTCCCCCATGCCTGACGGCAGAGGTGGGTTTTAAGGAGCTTACGAAAGGCAAGGAGGGGGGGGCAATTCTTATCTCTGGAGGGTTGGTTCCAGAGGGCTGGGGCTGCCACAGAGAAGGCTCTTCCCCTGGGTCCCACCAAACAACATTGTTTAGTTGATGGGACCCGGAGAAGGCCCACTCTGTGGGACCTAACTGGTCGCTGGGATTCATGTAGCAGAAGGTGGTCCCAGAGATAATCTGGTCCAGTGCCATGAAGGGCTTTATAGGTCATAACCAACACTTTGAATTGTGACCGGAAACTGATCGGCAACCAATGCAGACTGCGGAGTGTTGGTGTGACATAGGCATTTTTGGGAAAGCCCATGATTGGGCTTTATTTCATTGTATTTTATATTTATTTTATTATTTCAATTTATTTATTTATATAAATAAATATTAAATAAATAAATATATTTATTTTATTATTTTCAATCCTGAGGCGTACAAGGTTAAAAACAGAAATAAAAGTTTAAAACCCCGAGAGTAAAAACACTCATACATCATTCATTCATAAATAGTGGCTGGAGCAAGAATGGATACTGTAAAATATTGCAAAATATGCCTTCATATATACAGACATTTATGGATGTTCACACATAACCATAATGCTAAGTTTTATAGAGCAAGCTACATAATTGAATAACGCTCTCACTTTGCCACATGATAAATTTTCATCTAATAGCAGAAATTTCATCTATGGAGAATAAATATTTTATTAACATTTTATGGCTGGGGTAAGCATAATTTACTAAAATCAAAATATATATTGGGACTATTACTCCTGGAATTTCAATGTTAGAAACTATTTTATGTAGGTTAAGAGGTTTCTGAAGAATGAAACAATAGCTGTCACAATGATTTGTTGACTGAAGAGGCCTAGAGTTCTTTTGTTATTACAGGCAACGGTCGTGTAAAATACTGTTCTATAATAACATTGCAATTGTTCATTATTATCTCTTGATCCATATTGTTAGAGTAACAAAACTGGCCCAAGGAGAGTACTGTAAAACAATTACATTGTGTTTGCATATTTGTGGTTGTGGCTTTGCCAAAAATATCACCTCTCATATATTTTGGATTTCAATGTCATAAGTCCAGCTGACATACTGTGTTTCCCCCAAAATAAGACACTGCCTTATATAATTTTTTTGAACCCTGAAATAAGTGCTTGGCCTTATTGACATGCACTCAAAAGCCTGATTGGGTTTATTATCAGGGGATGTCTTATTTTGGGGGAAACAGGGTAATTACACTGAGTAGAAACTGTCTGATTTCTCATCAAACTGAGAAGGATCTGGTTGAAGAAGGATAATGGATATAAAAACATATTTAAAGTAGGACTCACAAGATGGTGCTGTGGTCTGTACTCTTCCAAGCTATCTCCATGAACATGTCCACAGAAGCCAGTTTAGAGTTACCAGTAGAGCAAGTTTCAGGAAAAAAGTATCTGAAAGACCCATATTAGAAGAAGATTACCATAGGTAGTCCTCAACTTACAACAGTTCATTTAGTAACTGTTCAAGCTTATGGCACCTAAAAAAAGTGATTCATGACCATTTTTTCATTTTTACCACCTTTGAAGGATCCCCATGATCATGTGATCAAAATTCAGATGCTTGGCAGCTGGTTCATACTATCTATCATCTATCTATCTATCTATCTATCTATCTATCTATCTATCTATCTACCTACCTACCTACCTACCTACCTATCTATCTGGCTGCCTATCGGTTTCCGGTCACAATCCAAAGTGTTGGTAATGACCTTTAAAGCCCTTCATGGCATTGGACCAGAATACCTCCGGAACCGCCTTCTACCGCACGAATCCCAGGGCTGATAAGGTCCCACAGAGTTGGCCTTCTCCGGGTCCCGTCCACCAAACAATGTCATTTGGCGGGCCCCAGGGGAAGATCCTTCTCTGTAGCGGCACCGGCCCTCTGGAATCAACTCCCCCAGGAGATTAGAACGGCCCCCACCCTCCTTGTCTTTCGCAAGTTACTCAAGACCCATCTATATCGCCAGGCATGGGGGAATTAAGACATCTCCCCCAGGCTTTCTTATATTTTATGTTTGGTATGTATGTGTTGTATGGTTTTTAAATTGTTGGGGTTTTTTAATGTAATTTTATTATTAGATTTGTTCCATTGTTATACTGTTTTTATTGTTGTTGTGAGCCGCCCTGAGTCTTCGGACAGGGGCGGCATACAAATCTAATAAATTGAATATCTATCTATCTATCTATCTATCTATCTATCTATCTATCTATCTATCTATCTATCTATCTATCTATCCATCCATCCATCCATCCATCCATCCATCTATTTATACATGATTACAATTTTAAGTTTCTTTCAGTCAAACAATGTCAAACCAATTTAAAGAGAAAAAATAAAGGGTCTCTACAATTACATTTATAGCCTGCTATATTCAAGAAGAGGATATTGGTCTGATTACAGGCAAACCTTTGTGCTAAGCACTTATTTCAACTGAAAGACATCTTTCTTATAACCAAATGCTACCATTAGAATTCAGGAACTGCGAGGTCAAAATAAACAAGTTTCCCACAATTGCTTGTTGTATGTGGCCTGAATTTTAGGGCTCGACAAAGACATGCTTTCTCCAGTCTGCTGAAGTCAGAGGGCTGGTCTTAAATTTAATAAAATTAAACTCTTTGGGTGACTCATCTGTGGAAAGTTCAGGCACAGAACCTATCAACAGCAGCTCCAGTCTCTGTTAGAAATATAAATGTGATTTAGAAGTATTAAGATGTTGAGTTATTCAGGTTGAAATATTCATGATGATAGAGGCATCATAGGCAGAAAGGGATATGCAATAGACTTTGGGTTATTGTTATTCATTGTATTTATATCCAATTTTATTTTAAAATGTTCAATATATTCTCCCCGTGTCAAGAATTTTATCTAATCCATCCCAAACCACTATGCATATCAATACACTACCCTTATTTTATTTATTTCTTTTTCTGATCCTCCCTCCCTCTCTCCCTGCTCAGGATTAAATTTTGAATTGAAGGATGTGGCTAAAGTCCTTGGACAAGGACATCACTTACAGAGTTGAACTGTGCCTGTAGCTGATAAATCCTGGAGGTGAACATAATTATCTTTCCATTATTTCTCCATCTCTATGAAATGGCTTTTTAAATCTGTTTTCATTTCAATACAGGCATGTGTCAAGCTGAAGCAGCAAACTCTTTATTTGTGATACTTCATTTTTTTCCCTCAGGTTTTTTTTTAACATCCAGTAAAGAGCTTCCAGTAAAACTTACAAAGTAAAACTTACTCGAAATAGAATACCCTACGAGACTAGACTTTCAATCCTGGGCCTAGAAAGCTTAGAACTAAGACGCCTTAAACAAGATCTAAGTATTGCCCACAAGATCATATGCTGCAATGTCCTGCCTGTCGGCAACTACTTCAGCTTCAACCACAACAACACAAGAGCACACAACAGATTTAAACTTAATATTAACCACTCCAAACTTGACTGTAAAAAAATATGACTTCAGTAACCGAGTTGTCGAAGCATGGAACTCATTACCGGACTCCATAGTGTCATCCCCAAACCCCCAACACTTTAGATTATCTACGGTTGACCTATCCAGATTCCTAAGAGGTCAATAAGGGGCGAGTATAAGTGCACTAGAGTGCCTTCCGTCCCCTGTCCTATTGCTCTCCTATATCTCCTATACCTTTCTTCTATTCCTATATCTCTTTCATTGATATGTTCTATTACTATATCTTCTTTTCTATTATTTCTTAGATATATTTTACTATGAGTATCTCCTCTATAACCTTCATCATGCATTTTACTATGTGTATATAGATATATATACCCACTAAAACCCTCATTGTGTATTGGACAAAATAAATAAATAAAATAAAATAAATAAATAAAAATAAAGATGCAACTTCTAAGGAAATGGCAGTATTAGTAAAAAGTAGTGAGATGGGAGAATACAGAGAAATAAAACAAGCAGCGATAGAAAGCGCTCAGGCGGTAATAGTCTTGGGGTGGAAAGATGTGACAAAATGGACAATGCAAAATTGGTATAGGTATATGGTGGACCACATTCAATTCGAGATTATGGATAAAGGGATGAATTCGATTAATGAAACTGATTTGCAACAGCTGATGGGGCGATGGGGCGATGGGACAAGGTAAGACGATATATAGCAAGTAGGATCCGAGACCAAGCTATAAGAAACAAGTTGGAATCACTCTATAATATGTAAAGAAATATTTCACTCTTGGGTTTAAATGATTTATACAAGAAATACCCCCAACTGGTGGTGGGGTATGATTGATGGTCTGGTGGTGGGATCACTGAGCACATGTTATATGTTGTGTGTGTGTTTTATATTATAAAAATCAATAAAAATATTAATTAAAAGAAACAAAGATGCAACTACTATATTCTACTATATACGCAATTAAATCATTAGCTTAATTCAAGGCAACTAGAACATGTTCCCTCACAGCTTCTGGAAAATTGTGAAGACTTGGCTTTTTCGGCAGGCTTGAGATTGTTGATCAGATGGTGCATCATTGTGATCTGGACATGAAGGTTATGCATGGGTTTTATTGTGGGTTTTAAATTGTTTTTTAAAAATTGTTCTCTTTTTCGATATTTTAATATTTATAATATATGCATTGTTTTTATTTGTGGTGAGCTGCCCAAAGTCCTTAGGGAGTTGGGCAGCATATAAATTGAACCGATAAATAAACAAATTGAACCAATAATGTTAAAATGGTTTGTTGTGTTGCTATGAATATTATTCCTTGTTAAATAAACCGTGCAAAAATGTAAAAGGATTAAAAAGGTACATTTTTAGTGGTATAAATAGTGGCTTGTGATGGATATCTGGTTAAATTTCTGTACCAATAAGTCATGAAGCTGTATGTAAATTATATTTAAATATTGATTCAGGATTGGGATACAAAAATTTATTATTGTTTAATTATTAAGAGGATAAAATATTGGTGTAATATACTTGTAATGACCAGGGTAAGTCAATATATTGTGTAATTACTGAAGTTTCCAGACTTCCAAAAACTGCATCTCGTGAAATATTATGGCAATAAATATTTAGGATGCAAAGTTGCAAGGTTTTACCAGATTTGTTAACCTGATTGTTATATTTGTGTCCCACTTTTATGCAAAGAATTGAGATATAATACTTTTTCTACATTTTTTTTCTAGATAGCATATGAACACTTCAAATTGTGTATATTTATGTACACATAGATACACACACACTATATATATAACAGCCAAAATTATAGTAGCTCTCTCCTAGCATGTCTTTTCAAAGCTGACGAAAAAGGACTGTGTCTACCAGGAATGGGACACAGGCTCAGTGGCTGAGATAATAATAATAATAAATAATAATAATAATAATAATAATAATAATAATAATAATAATAATAATAATAATAATTTATTAGATTTGTATGCCGCCCCTCTCCACAGACTTGGGGCAGCTCACAACAATGATAAAAACAATACTATAATGGCACAAATCTAATATTAAAAAACTAAAAACCCTATCATAATTAAAAACCAAACAGCACATACATACCAAACATAAATTATAATAAGCCTGGGGGAAAGATTTCTCAAATCCCCCATGCCTGGCGGTATAGGTGGGTCTTAAGTAGTTTATGGAAGACAAGGAGGGTGGGAGCAGTTCTAATCTCCGGGGGGAGTTGATTCCAGAGGCCCGGGGCCGCCACAGAGAAGGCTCTTCCCCTGGGGCCTGCCAAATGACATTGTTTAGTCGACGGGACCCGAAGAAGGCCAACTCTGTGGGACCTTATCGGCCGCTGGGATTCGTGTGGTAGCAGGCTGTTCCGGAGGTACTCTGGTACAATGCCATTAGGGCTTTAAAGGTCATGACCAACACTTTGAATTGTGACCGGAAACTGATCGGCAGCCAATGCAGGCCACGAAGTGTTGTAGATATGTGGGCGAATCTGGGAAGCCCCACGATGCCGAGCTTGTTGATCAAAAAGGTCGGCAGTTCGGCAGTTTGCATCCCTGGCACCACATAATGGAGTGAGCTCCTGTTACTTGTCCCAGCTTCTGCCAACCTTCCAGGTAAAAATGCAAGTAGAAAAATAGGGACCACCTTTGTTGGGAAGGTAACAGCATTCCATGAGCCTTTGGCATTTAGTCATGCTGGCCACATGACCATGGAGATGTCTTCAGATAGCACTGGCTTTTCAGCTTTGAAACAGAGATGATCACCGCCCCTAGAGTCAGGAACAACTAGCACATATGTGCGACCTTTACCTTACCAGAAATGAAGAAAACTCAACAATAAATCCAGATATTTATTAGCATAGATTAATATAGATATGGGGGTCCTTAAAATATTTTGGCCCAAGATGTTTTGAAAAATGTATATCAGGAAAGCTAACACATTTGGCCAAATTAGGATTTTCCCTTAATGCTTCCTTGGTAAATCAGGTCCAGTTAGAGAGATGGAAATAATTTTATTCGTCCATTTCTTGCCAAAAGTCATTGCCTGTTACATAAATGTGGAGAAAAGAACCTGATATTTTGAAGATGGAAAAAACATTTCTCCCCTGGTGACCTCTTTGTGGAAATATTTGTATGAGTATATCTGGATTATTATTTCATTTCAGATACATTTGGTTCTTAGTGCATTTTTAATATCAACAATAATTTCATGTCTGGTAAAAAAAAAATTCAACCCATTGCAAGAAAACGTTACAGAAGTGAAGGATCTTGAAGTCTAGTAACAGGTAAAGCTGCATCTGCTGATAAAAAGGGAACTTAAGGTAACACAATATATTCTGAAATGAGTTTAATTTATTTGGTTGAACAGTAAGCAATATATTTGTAAAATACAGAGCAATGGATTTGACTTATTGCCTAACATTTGTGAGTGTAAAATAATCAATCTCCACATTGCAGACCAAAAGGAAAGGAAAGGATGGAAAGGAAAGGAAGGGAAGGAAAGGAAAGGAAAGGAAAGGAAAGAAAAGAAGGAAAGGAAAAGAAAAGAAAGGAAGGAAAGGAAAGGAAAGGAAGGAAAGAAAAGGAAAGGAAGGAAAGGAAGGAAGGAAAGGAAGGAAAGGAAAGAAAAGGGAAGGGAAGGAAAGGAAAGGAAAGAAAGGAAAGGAAAGAAAAGGGAAGGGAAGGAAAGGAAAGGAAAGAAAGGAAGGAAAGGAAGGAAAGGAAAGGAAGGGAAGGAAAGGAAGGAAAGGAAAGGAAAGGAAGGAAAGGAAAGGAAGGAAAGGAAAGGAAGGAAAAGAAAGGAAAGGAAAGGAAGGAAAGGAAAGGAAGGAAAGGAAAGGAAAGGAAGGGAAGGAAAGGAAATGAAAGGAAGGAAAGTAAAGGAAAGAAAAGGGAAGGAAAGGAAAGGAAAGGAAGGAAAGGAAAGGAAAGGAAGGAAAGAAAAGGAAAGGAAGGAAAGGAAAGGAAGGAAAAGAAAGGAAAGGAAAGGAAGGAAAGGAAGGGAAGGAAAGGAAAGGAAGGGAAGGAAAGGAAATGAAAGGAAGGAATGGAAAGGAAAGGAAAGGAAAGGAAGGAAAGGGAAGGAAGGGAAGGAAAGGAAAGGAAGGGAAGGAAGGAAAGGAAAGGAAAGGAAGGAAAGGAAGGAAAGGAAAGGAAAGGGAAGGGAAGGAAAGGAAGGAAAGGAAAGGAAGGAAAGGAAAGGAAGGAAAGGAAGGAAAGGAAAGGAAAGGAAGGAATGGAAAGGAAAGGAAAGGGAAGGGAAGGGAAGGAAAGGAAGGAAAGGAAAGGAAGGGAAGGAAAGGAAGGAATGGAAAGGAAAGGAAAGGAAAGAAAGGAAGGAATGGAAAGGAAAGGAAAGGAAAGGAAAGGAAGGAAGGAAAGGAAAGGAAGGGAAGGAAAGGAAAGGAAGGGAAGGGAAGGGAAGGAAGGAAAGGAAAGGAAAGGAAGGAAAGGAAGGAAAGGAAAGGAAAGGGAAGGGAAGGAAAGGAAGGAAAGGAAAGGAAAGGAAGGAAAGGAAAGGAAAGGAAGGAAAGGAAAGGAAGGAAAGGAAAGGAAAGGAAGGAAAGGAAGGAAAGGAAAGGAAAGGGAAGGGAAGGAAAGGAAGGAAAGGAAAGGAAAGGAAGGAAAGGAAAGGAAAGGAAGGAAAGGAAAGGAAGGAAAGGAAAGGAAAGGAAGGAATGGAAAGGAAAGGAAAGGAAAGGAAGGAAAGGAAAGGAAGGGAAGGAAAGGAAGGGAAGGGAAGGGAAGGAAGGAAAGGAAAGGAAAGGAAGGGAAGGAAGGAAAGGAAAGGGAAGGGAAGGAAAGGAAGGAAAGGAAAGGAAGGGAAGGAAAGGAAGGGAAGGGAAGGAAGGAAAGGAAAGGAAAGGAAGGGAAGGGAAGGAAAGGAAGGAAAGGAAAGGAAAGAAAGGAAAGGAAAGGAAGGAAAGGAAAGGAAGGAAAGGAAAGGAAAGGAAAGGGAAGGAAAGGAAAGGAAAGGAAAGGAAGGAAAGGAAAGGAAAGGAAGGAAAGGAAAGGAAAGGAAAGGAAGAAAGTCTCAGATTTTAACCTACAGTATATAGTCCTTATTCTTAAGCCTTTAACTTTCAATATTGGTGATTAACTGTGATGCACAATGTGATGGAGTGATGGCATCATACATGCTCATTATAAAATAGTAATAAAATAATATTGTTACTGACTCTTTCTACTCCAACCTCATTCATCATCCCCTTTTAATGACGCCATAATTCCTTGCAGGGTGGAGTTTGGACAACTGAATGGAGCTGAGAGTTTACTGGCCAGATGCCCTTCCTGTCACCAATATGGAGGTTTTTTCCAGCAAATATATTCTCAGCATGCTCAGACAGAGGAATATCTGCTGCTACCCTAGGATCGAACTCACAGCCTCCTGATTGTGAGGGGAGAACACCACCTCTAGGCCACTGCAAGATTCCGGTCCGACCAAAATTGCACGCAATTAATATAATAGCTCCTTGTTTCCAGGCAGAATCATAATTTCTGACCTGTTTCTGCACAGTTGTTTACATCATCTTTTCAAATGCAGCATCCATTTATCAACACCAATATCTGTCACACATAGCCTTACCAAAATATATCTACAATAACAATTAATCAGAATCAACATCTACTTGAAAGAAGAATAAGAAAAACAAAAATGCAGTAAATCATCCTTCTCCAATCTGAGCAGCCTTCAATTTCCTAGTAGATCTGCTGGTTGGAAGATTGATTGATTGATTCATTCATTCATTCATTTATCCATTTATTTATCTATTTATTTGATTGATTGATTGATTTTTATTTATTTTTGTTTATTTATTTTGTCCAAAACATGATGAAGGTTACAGAGGATATACTCATAGTAGAAAGAAACAATGAAGGATAAAGGGAAAGATATAGGAATACAATATATTATGAGAGAATAGAAGAAAAGATATAGGTAAGGAATAAGAGATATATAAGATGTATTAAAGAGATAAATAGGACGGGGGACGGAAGGCATGCTGGTGCACTTATGCACGCCCCTTACTGACCTCTAAGAAATCTGGAGAGGTCAACCATGAATAGTCTCAGGGTAAAATGCTGGGGGTTAGGGGATGATACAACAGAGTCAGGTAATGAGTTCCACACTGCGACACCTCGATTACTGAAGTCATATTTTTTACAGTCAAGTTTGGAGTGGTTAATATTAAGTATGAATCTGTTGAGTGCTCTTGTGTTGTTGTGCTTGAAGCTGAAGTAGTCGTTGACTGGGAGGACGTTGCAACGTATGATCTTATGGACAATACTTAGATCATATTTGAGGCGTCGTAGTTCTAAGCTTTCGAGATTCAGGGTTGCAAGTCTAGTTTCGTAGGGTATTCTGTTTTGAGTGGTGGATTGAAGGACTCTGCCTGTATTGTCCTTAGGAGAATCTGAAGAAGTCACTTGAACCTAGCTTGACCAATCAGACAACCTGGTTGAGATGTTGGCATGTTTAGGATTCCTTCACAACAACAGGAAAGCAGGGCTAATGCTCATTTTGAGTATTTTCCAGAATCCTCTGCAACGTACCCACAGTGTGTGCATCTGTTCCTAACAGCTGTGCCGAAGAAATAACAAAATGGATCACTGGAACTGGAAAAGATGAATTAGATGAGCAACTAATTGAACATACTAACATTTCCTAAAATGTATCCTGTTTCATTAAAAAAAATTCCCCAGAAACAATACCATACAGTGATGAACAATGAGAGTTGTTACCAAATGTCTTGAAAACTCAAGAAGCCTGATTGTACAAGTCCTTTCCCCCCTCTCATGCAAGAATTGTGCGCAGACAAGGGGTGAATTCCCAAGAGATCAGCAAAACACTGTGTTACATTCTCAGATTGGAGCACATAGGCTTCAGTCAGGTCCTCCATTATGAAGGGAAAATACTGGCTGCTGATTAGCTAGATCAGTAATGGTGAACCTATGGCACACATGCCACAGGTGCCACACGCATGCCACAGCTGTGGCGAGGGGGGCGTTTGCCCAGGTTCGCCTGGTACACCAGTTGCGGCCCTATCTGGACCGGGAGTCATTGCTCACAGTCACTCATGCCCTCATCACCTCGAGGTTCAACTACTGTAATGCTCTCTACATGGAGCTACCTTTGAAAAGTGTTCGGAAACTTCAGATCGTGCAGAATGCAGCTGCAAGAGCAATCATGGGGATCCCTAGGTATGCCCATGTCACACCAACACTCTGCAGTCTGCATTGGTTGCCGATCAATTTCCGGTCACAATTCAAAGTGTTGGTTATGACCTATAAAGCCCTTCATGGCATCGGACCAGAATATCTCCGGGACCACCTTCTGCCGCATGAATCCCAGCGACCGGTTAGGTCCCACAGAGTTGGCCTTCTCTGGGTCCCGTCGACTAAACAATATCGTTTGGCAAGACCCAGGAGAATAGCCTTCTCTGTGGTGGCCCCGACCCTCTGGAACCAGTTCCCCCCAGATATCAGAGTTGCCTCCACCCTCCTTGCCTTTCGCAAGCTCCTTAAAACCCACCTCTGTCGTCAGGCGTTAGGGAATTGAAATTTTCCCTTCCCCCTAGGCTTATAGAATTTATACATGGTATGCTTGTATGTATGATTGGTTCTTTAAATTGGGGTTTTTTAGATTATTTTTAATATTAGATTTGTTTACATTGTCTTTTTTATTGTTGTTAGCCGCCCCGAGTTTTCGGAGAGGGGCGGCATACAAATCTAATAAATACAAATACAAATACATGGAGCAATATCTGAGGGCACTTGAGGTGTTGCCCTATGTCAGTTCCAGTTCACATGCGTGTGCTGTCCAGCTGATTTTCAGCCTTCTTTTTGGCTGTTTTTACTCTCTCCTTGGGGAAAACGGGCCAACGGGAAGTTCACTTCTGTGCTCACCCTCAGCTTCCTTTTCACTGTCAGAATCCTTCAGGAACTTCTTCGGCTTTGGACAATTACAGCCAGGCCTCTCACATCTCGGCCCATTTCTTCTGCAGTGGGAAGGCTTTCCTGAAGGCCTGTGTAGCCGATAACAGAACTCCCGAATGACCTGGAGCTGTTATCGGCTACACAAACCTTCAGGAAAGCTTTGCAGAAGAAATGGGCCAAGATGTGAGAGGCCTGGCTGTAACTGTGAAGCCTGGTTGAAACTATCTGAAGGAAGCTCCACTTCCTTTCATTTCTGAACTTCCAATTGGCCCATTAGGCCATTTATCGCTGCCCCCAGGCTTCAGAAGGCTTTCCTGAACCATGAGGAGAACGAAAAACAGTCCAACGGGCCTAAGAGAAGTCCGGAGACTTCAGTGAGACTTGTGTGCATGTGTGAGGAGGGACAACAGGGGTGTAGGGCACATGTGCAGGGCATTGAATTATGGGTGTGGGCACCACACACACACACTATAATGCATGCACGCACGCACGCACGCACCCTTTCAGCACCCAAGCCAAAAAAGTTCACCATCACTGGGCTAGAGTGTCTGGCAGCTCCCTATAAAATGGCTGACTGTCAGACAGAGCCTTGGCCGAGTTGTAAATAGCTACTCTTGTTTTGAAGCCACTTCTGTCTGCCTCTTCCATTTACCCTATCTTATACACTGTATTAAATCTGCCCCAGGAAAGACAGAAGGCCTGGCAAGTGTTAACAGGCTTTATTGGAAAATGGTAACAACAACCTCAAGGAAACTAGATGGAACAACAACAACAAGATGGCCGCCCCTGGCAGCTATTTATATCTGCTGCTGTCAGGCTGAGCCAACCAATCCAGGCTGTGTATTTTCCCGCCCAGGAATAAGGGGTAGGCCACATTTCTCAACTGTCCCCTGGACACAATACACTGGTTGTGTTTTCTGACATTAGAAAGAAGTGTTATAAACAACAACAAGACATAAATGAGGTAATAAACCAAATATGTTTTAAAAAAAAACAAAAAAAACACACACACAGTAGAATTCAGCTTGACTCGCTCTTAGGGGAAAAATAGCATCGCCGAGGCATGAAGGAATATTCATAACTATTGTATAAGAGGTTGTTTGAGTTTGATGTTTTGTGGAATTTCAGAGCATAAACTCAGAGAATTAGATCATGAGGGATGGCAGAAGTATATTAAGGAGAGGATTATTTTGGATGTGGGCTTTACACAGACCATTTCTTTAAAACAACAACAACACGTAAAACATTACATTGATTTATTGCTGCATTTCACTCCAGAGGAAAAAGGCAGAATATATAGCCTTCCCTTCCCATTTCATCCTTCAACTGCAAGAATTCTATGAGGTAGAGTTGGATTGAGAGAAAAGGATTAGCTCTGGTTGAGGCAGTGATGGGCCCCACCCAGTATGGATGGGATGGGCGATCCATTAGTGGTTCTTTTATGGGTTCTGGAGGCCAGGCCAGCCACACATGTGCCAACATGTGTTTGCGCACCTCTGTGCAGTTTTTTTGCTTCAGCGCATTCGCCTGAAGCGAAATATCATGCAAAGTCGCTCGCGTAGGTGAGATTTTAACAATTTTTGCCCTCTTTTTGCTTCTGTGCATACGCAAAAGCAAAAAAGGGGTAAAAATTACCAAAATCTCACCCACGTGAGCATCCTCGCACAAGGTAACACCTCGGGCATGTGCACAAGTGTCAGGTGTGTGCACGCCTTTGCCATCCTCAGGATCCCGTACCGTTAGGAAAAAGTAAGCGAAGCCCTTCGCTGGGTTGAGGAGAATCCTGAATCTGGGAGTTTTAATTCAACTTTAACCACCAAACTCATTGGCTAATAGCATTTATCACTGCTGATTCTAGGTAAATGGAACATCTTGCCATAGGAATGCTATTTTCTATGACAATTTCAATGACCTGCCATGTTTTCCCGAAAATAAGACATGTCCCCATAATAAGGCCAATTAGCCTTTTCAACACATGAGCTGAAATAAGCCTCCCTGATAATAAAGCCCCTCAACTACTTTCCGGGGAAATGTTGGGAGTTGCTCTTTTTTGGCCAGGAGCACAACAGTGAGAGCAAGCGAGAGGTGGGGCATACACTCCCCGCAGAACTAGCTCGGCTCCTCTGGGCTCTGCCTACAGCAATTTGAAATATACTGCTGCCTGCAAGGAAGATGAGGCATGTATCAATCCCTGTCTTGCTGCCTCTTCTCAGGCAGGAGCAATTTTCAAAATACTGTACTCCTGCAGATGTGCACATACTTCTCTCTCTCTCTCTCTCTCTCTCTCTCTCTCCATATCCCTCTCACTATCTCCCCCCTCTCTCTTTCTTTCCCTCTCTCTCTTTCTCTCTCTCTCTCTCTCCCACTCTCTCTCCTCCCCTCTCTTCCCCCTCTCTCTCCATCTCTCTCTCTTTCCCTCTCCCTCTCTCCCAGCCAAGAGAATGCCCACTACAGAAATAGAATAGAATTCTTTATTGGCCAAGGGTGATTGGACACACAAATAATTTGTCTTGGTGCATATGCTCTCAGTGTACATAAAAGAAAAGATACATTTGTCAAAAATCATGAGTTACAACATTTAATGACTGTCATAGGGGTCAAATAAGCAATCAAGAAACAATCAATATTAATAAAACCTATTTTAATAAATAAAATTTAATTAATAAAAAACAATATTAATAAAAAAGCAACAAGTTACAGTGTTAAGTGGCAGATGGGTGATGGGAATGATGAGAAAAAACTAGTAGTAATAGTAGTACAGACTTTGTAAACAGTTTGACAGTGTTGAGGGAATTAATTGTTTAGTAGAGTGATGGCATTCAGGAAAAAACTCTTTCTTGTGTCTAGTTGTCTTGGTGTGCAATGCTCTGTAGCGACGTTTTGAGGATAGGAGTTGCAACAGATTATGTCCAGGATGCGAGGGGTCAGTAAATATTTCCACTGCCCTCTTTTTGACTCATGCAGTATACAGGTCCTCAAGGGAAGGCTGGTTGGCAGCAATTGTTTTTTCTGCAGTTCTGTTTATCCCCTGAAGTCTGTGTCGATCATGTTGGGTTGCAGAACTAAACCGGATAGTTACAGAGGTGCAGATGACAGACCTGATTCTATTCTATTCTTTAAAGAAGAGCAGATCATGGCCAGTAGAGTGAGAGCGAGACCAAGTGGGAGACAGATGCACAGACACCCTGTGGGACTGTCTCGGCTCCTCTTGGCTGCCTCCGCCAGCTCATTTGTTTGTTTCTCCCAGCTTGATTGGAAAAGGAAGGCACTCAGAAAAGCTTGGAGGGTGGGCTCCATTTCGGTGGGCAATCACTGTTGGGGCGTGTAGTTCAGCAAGAGGCCACCATAGAGAGGCCCGTTTGGAGGACCTGGTTGAGGCAAGTCCAAGGAAGGGCTACCAAATTTTTTACTACCACACTGTGGGCGGGGCTTATAAAGGATGCCCTGCATTTTCTTTCAACATCTTTCAGTGCAAATTGGGTGCTTTGGGGTGGAGCTCCGTTTTTGCTACCCCACTGCATTCCACCCCATCCAGGCAGCAGCCCAACCCTGGGCGAGTCCCACCTAATTCAACCTCCTGGGGCTGTCAGCTTGTGAGCAGGATTCTGCAGGAGAATCCTCCAGTTACAGCATGCACATAGAGGAGAAGTGGTAAATGCTTTTCACACACACCAGTACATTCACTGCAGGACAGAGTGGGTACTTGGAAGCAGTAATAGACAGCCAAAAGTTTTACTGCCACATTGTGGGTGTGGCTTAATGGTCATATGAATGGGTAGGAGTGGCTTGCCAGCCATGTGACCAGGTGGGAGTGGCTTGAACAATCATCATTGTTCAAGTGAACTGTTAAGTCTTTGACTTACCATATCGCTCTCTGGGGTGACAATTTACTTTGCGTTTCCAGCGCTCTCCTTCCTGGGTCACCCCCCTGCCTCAGGCTGGGTAGCAAGGTGAATGGGTGCTGCATAAAGCATAAATACTGCCAGTGCCGCTTCCACCCACGCCTTCTGCTTGCACCTTAGGCGGGAGGTGGCCATGTGAGGCTGGAGGGGAACCGGGCAGGAGCGAGGGAAGCTCGTCCAAAGCCAGGAAGGAGGAAAGAGGAAAAAAGCAAGGAGTGCAGACACAGCAGCAGCAGGGAAAAAAGGAGAGCCAAGACGAGACCAGGAATCCAGGAAGTGACAGTCACCAATCACCTGGATCTGCACATGCATCTTCATTTCCGCCGGTGGAACTGCGTTCCACCCCATCCTGCCTGCTGCCGATCCCTGCTTGGAGGAGGATAAATGATTACTGATTTAGAGTTAGACTACATGTGCTTTTGAAGCTCTGCTATACTTCTATTTTTAGAAAATAAAATGTGTGTGTACTTTTGTGTGTAGAATTCAACTCTTTGCTTGTCTCTGTAATTAAATTTCTGCTCCCTTTGAAAGCATTTTTGTGTAAATGAAACAATTTGCTTTTCTCTGCTGGGACTTCAGCAGGGTTCAGACCCTTATAGTCTCAAATGCAATCCTTTGTAATTTATCTCTGGAAGTGTTGGCAGAATCTCACTGACCATTAATTTTTTTAAACCTTGCACTTAGAAACAAAAACCTGTTTTTAATCTCGTACATAATTTGGTTTGGCGCAGATTAAACAAAAATGGACATATGGAATAGAAATGGAATATGGAATATAAATTGTTATAAATAATATAAATAAAACAGTGAAGGAGAACCACAACCAGGAAGCTCCAGGAAAAACAAAAAAAGTGGTTTCTTGAAAATGCCATTTATTTATATCATATTCCTTTATGATAGCTCGTTCCAGAACTGTTCCAGAAATTATATAAAAGAAAAGTGATACATCCTGATGAAGAAGGGGAGAGAATTTAACTTGATTGAATATGTACTTTACTGAAGCATATATTAGATGGTTGCTATATTGGAGCAGCAAAGGAAGGCTGTTGACCTTGTGGGGAAGAGATGTCATCTGGCAAGGCAGCACGGCAAGCGGCGGCGATGTGGCCTCTCTTCTCACATCTGTAGCAAAAGGCGTCCTTAAAGGGGCAGCGAGACCGTTGATGTTGACCTCTGCACCCGGCGCACGCAGGAAAAGTTGATCGGGCTTGTCTGTCTGGCGGCCCTCGTAGGTAGCAGCAGTGCTCATTGTAGTCCTCATAGTCGGAGAGCTGAACTTCAGGTAGGCGGCGAACCGAGGCACGCTGGGTGTCTGCTATCTTAAAAACAGTTTGCAGCTTGTCATTGGATTTTAAATCAGCCGCCGCAGCCTCAGCTACCTCAGCTGTCTGAGCAGCCTTAATCACGTCTTGTAATGAGGAATCTTCAGTAGCCAAGAGCTGATTCCTTATGGTGACGTTCCGCATCCCAAAAATTAAGGCGTCTGTCAATCTCGCTTCAGGATTGTCAAATTGACATTTCGCCAAGATAGTGCGTAGCCGGGTTGCGAACTGGTTAATCGATTCCCCATCCGATTGAGACATCCGGGAGAATTGATGTCTATAAACTATTGGCGGTTTAGTAGGTTTAAAATGGGCAGCCAATTTTGTTTGTAAAGTAGCCCATGGCACAGAATTAGGAGGGTCGGGATCTGTCAAAGTCCCGGCTAATTCAAATATATGCGTGCCGCAATAATTCAAAAATAAGGCACGTTTCCTGCTGTCCTCAGCAGTATGTAGACTGGCAGCTTCCAGGAATATCTCAAATTTAGCCATGTAGGCTGCCCAAGTCGACCTTTCCGGGTCAAACAACTCCGGAGGTTGAATAAGTGAAGGGGTTGACATATTGATTTTTTCCTAAAAAAAAAATCACCGCTAAGACCCTCGTCGCCAATGTAATAACCGAGAAACACGGTCTCCAATTTAAATCCTTTTATTCTCTACAGGCTCTAAGCGAGCGGATAAACACTTTCACTGTAGACGCGAGTTAACAGAAGAAGCGCGTAAGACGAGTAGCGCTTCTATTTAAAGACTTTCCCTCAGCAACAGCCGGCGGCTGACAGCTCTTCCATTTTGGCGCCCTCTACAGCAACCAATAGGAAGCAGGTAAACAATGCCTATGGTTTCTTTCAATTCTGCTTAACAACTCTTGTTTAACAAGTTACCCCAGATACAGAACAATATAGAACATTACAGAATTTACAGGATTTAACAATATTCCTTTATGATAGCTCGTTCCAGAACTGTTCCAGAAATTATATAAAAGAAAAGTGATACATCCTGATGAAGAAGGGGAGAGAATTTAACTTGATTGAATATGTACTTTACTGAAGCATATATTAGATGGTTGCTATATTTCACTTCTTATAACGCCTAATTCTGTTCTCCATTTAAAACATAGGTATGATTTGGGGGAAATTGCATTCTAAAATATCTATACATGTGTACAACACAATTTCTCATCTGGACCTAAAACCAAGTCCCCGTATTGTTCCAGGTGAACCTCATGACCACATCAGTTCCTCTTAATCTTCTACTGGTCAAATGATGAAAAAAGAATTGAAAGCAGATGGCCTGGAAATATAAGAGGGTTAGAAAGAAATTAAAAGGTTCATAACAGTAATGAATTACTCCTCTTGCTAAAATAAATGTCCCCTTGAATAAAAATCAGATCATATCCCCTCAGTGATAATTCTTTTGTGCTCTAGCTGTAGCAACACCTGCCACCATTTTGAAAATGGATGGTTTCCATAATTTGTAAGGATTCTAGACCACAATAATTGGCACAAAAATGTGCAGATGTTTTAGTTTAGTTTAGTTTATGGTCATTGAACTTCATGCAATGAAATTAAATGCTATCTTTGTTGTACATTATAATTATAAAAATAAAACACGAACGCATATCCTTCACATTCTTTACAATTGAATTGAAAACCAATATTGCAGTAATATTGCACTGTGCAGTAGAATACTGTAAGACTGTACATTTACTGCATATATACATGCAGTACATAAATACTGTATACTTATTGCAATATACACAGAGAAAAACAGGATGGATTGAACCTCCACTTCAAAAAGTTTGAAAATGTTAGAAAACAATGACACTAATCTAAATAGGCTATTCTGTGTTCTGGAATACTGTTCCCTTTATATCAACAGACAATTTTGACTCTCCAGATGCATTGAATGAAGAGTTCACGCACAGTATTTCTGTCCTATATGGGGTGTAAAACTGAAGGCCTGGGGGAGAGGTAGATCTGGCCTGCAGAGTGTTTGTTTTTTTGTTTGTTTGTTTATTTATTTATTTATTCATTCATTCATTTTTATTTATTCATTTGTCCAATACACAAATACATAGGAAGAAAATAAACATGAAGTAATATATATAAGGATAAAAGTGAAAATAGAAGAGAAGATATATGAAAGGAAGAAAATATATATGAGATATGAGATAAAGGAAAGACAATTGGACAGGGGACGAAAGTCAAGTTTGGAGCGGTTCATATTAAGTTTGAATTTGTTGCGTGCTCTTGTGTTGTTGCGGTTGAAGCTGAAATAGTCATTGACCGGTAGGACGTTGCAGCATATGATCTTGTGGGCAATACTTAAATCGTGTTTTAGGCGCCGTAGTTCTAAGCTTTCTAGACCCAGGAATGTTAGTCTATTTTCGTAGGGTATTCTGTTTCGAGTGGAGGAGTGAAGGGCTCTTCTGGTGAAATATCTTTGGACGTTTTCAAGGGTGTTAATGTCTGAGATGTGGTATGGGTTCCAGACAGATGAAAGGTTTAGTTCTGGCCTGTCCAGAATGCCCTGGAAACAGTGAAGGAACGGCCCTGCGGTGCCTCTGCCAGAAAAAACGGAACTCAGGAAGCACCCCGAGCTCCATTTCTGCTGGCAGAGGATTGCAGGATGTAGTCGCAGCCAAAAATAGAACTCAGGAGCTTATTTTCACTGGCCAAGCACTCAGCCCACCACGGGCGCCTCTGACACAAGTGACCTCAAACTGGCCATGCCCACTCCAAGCCCCCAAGTCAAAACCAAAATTGATGTGGCCCCCAATGAAATCAAGCTTGATACTCTTGTCCAGAGGTGGGCTATGGGCTGGAACGCTAAATTGTGCTCTCCGTCGCGCCTTTTAAGTTCTTATGGGATCAGCGCAATTTTGCTGCTGCACCTGTGGAGGTAGCAAATTCATGCATGGAGCCGCAGGTAAAACTTCGTCAAAACATGGGCGCAATTTTGCTTCCTCCACAGGTGTAGCAGCAAAATCGCGCTGCTCCCGCAAGAACTTACGAGCCACAGAGGCGAGCGCAATTTAGTGTTCCGGCTCGTAGCCCACCATTGCTCTTGTTCTACATGATTAATGATACAGATAGTCCTCCATTTATAATTGTAATTGAGCCTGGAGTTATGGCATATGTCACTGCAGTCATTAACTGGTCACCCATGACCAGTTAGCAACATGAGAAAATATTATTTTACTGAAAGAGTAGTAGATCCTTGGAACAAACTTCCAGCAGACGTGGTTGGTAAATCCACAGTAACTGAATTTAAACATGCCTGGGATAAACATATATCCATTGTAAGATAAAATATAGGAAATAGTATAAGGGCAGACTAGATGGACCATGAGGTCTTTTTCTGCCGTCAGTCTTCTATGTTTCTATGTTTCTATGACCGGATCCAACATTATGACATTTTTTGCAGCAGTGAATTTTGCAGTCATTAAGCAACATCTTGGTTGTTAAGCAAATCCTGCAGTCATTAAGCAAATCCATATTATACCCAATGGCAATTATTTTGCCAGAAATCAAACACCTTCCCCACCAAAAAAAAAAGAGACAAAAATTGTGCTCCCATGACTACAGGAGGTTGCAAATGGCTGAAAAAGATGAGACAGTTGCCAAGCTCCCAACATGAAATCATGGGTTTTGTGTAGGGTTGCCTAAATTCAAAATCAAGCCATAAATACCTTTGCGAGCAGGGTCTGTTATAACTTTGAATGATCACTACGCAACCAAATGTAAGTCAAGGACTACCTGTATGCCATCGAAGAGAGAATTGCTAGCCACTCATTTGACCATAGACACTATATTTTGTTTTATCCAGGAAAATGTTTGGTTATATTGCCATTTTGGCATTTTACCAGAGTTGTATGAAGCTAAAAAGCTTGGACCACTGTTCCATACTTTGGAATTATTTGGGGCATTGGACTTTATAAGAATAGCATGTAATCACTCCATAAAGTACAGGTAGTTCTCAGCTTGCAACCACAATTGAGCCCAAAATTATGTTGATAAACAAGACAACTATTGAGTTCTGTGTCATTTCTTCCACACACACAGTTAAGTAAAGCATGCAGTCATTAAGTGAATCTGGCTTCCTCCAGTGACTTTGTTGGGAGCTGGTTGGAAAGGTTATTAATGGTGAACACATTATCCTGGGTCAGTGTAACTGTCATAAATACATGCCAAGTGTACATGTGGATGCTGCAATTGTGTAAGTGTGAAAACCTAATTGGATTTCAATGTACATTGTCTTTTTTATATGTTGTAAGCAGCCCAGAGTCTTCGGAGAATGGCGGCATATAAATCCGATTAATTAATTAATAATAAAGCATAGAGGAAAGTGATTTCCCCCTTAATAATAAAGACTTGGAAGTGTCAGTGGGCATGGCAAAAAAGTATAGGGCAAATGATAGCAATAGCACTCAGTCTTATATACTATTTTCATTTTATTTATTTATTTATTTATTTATTTATTTATTTATTTATTTATTTATTTATTTATTTATTCATTCATTCATTCATTCATTCATTTATTTAGTCCAATACATAATACACATTGAAGAAAAAGATATGTAATAATATAAGTAAAGAAAAGAATAGAAGAAAAGATATAAAAGTATAGGTGAACATATTTGAAAGGAAGAAAAGATAAATGAGATAAGGAGAGACAATTGGACAGGGGACGGAAGGCACACTGGTGCAATTATGCACGCCCCTTACTGACCTCTAAGGAACCCGGAGAGGTCAATCGTGGATAGTCTAAGGGAAAAATATTGGGGGTTAGGGGTTGACACTACTGAATCAGGTAAAGAGTTCCACACTTTGACAACTTGGTTGCTGAAGTCATATTTTTTACAGTCAAGTTTGGAGCGGTTAATATTAAGTTTTAATCTGTTGCGTGCTCTTGTGTTGTTGCAATTGAAGCTGAAGTAGTCATTGACCGGAAGGACGTTGCAGCATATGATCTTGTGGGCAATACTTAAATCGTGTTTTAGGAGCCGCAGTTCTAAGCTTTCAAGACCCAGGATAGATAGTCTGTTTTCGTAGGGTATTCTGTTTCGAGTGGAGGAATGAAGGGCTCTTCTGGTGAAATATCTTTGGAAGTTTTCGAGAGTGTTGATGTCTGAGATGTGGTGTGGGTTCCAGACAGATGAGCTGTATTCAAGAATGGGTCTGGCATAAGTTTTGTAGGCTCTAGTCAGTAGTGTGAGATTGCCAGAGTAGAAGCTACGTAGGATCAGGTTAACAACTCTGGAAGCCTTTTTGGCTATATTGTTGCAGTGGGCTTTAGCACTTAGGTCATTTGATATTAGTATTCCAAGGTCTTTTACTGAGTGTGGGTTGGCTGCGAGAATTTGTTTATTCAGTTCATATGCGAAGTTTGGATTCTTTTTGCCGATGTGGAGGGTAGAGCATTTGTTGGTTGATATTGGAAATTGCCAGGTGTTAGACCAATCTGAAACAAAGCCAAGGTCTTTTTGGAGAGTGAGTGTTTTGTCCATGGTGTTGAAAAGTTTCACATTGTCGGCAAAAAGCACACAGTTACTTGCGATATTATCACAGAGGTCATTGATGTATAGGATGAAAAGAGTAGGACCTAGTACGCTGCCTTGGGGAACGCCCATATCCTGCTCCATGGTGTTTTATAGCCCTCATTAAGTGGTTTACAGAGTCAGCTTATTGCCCCCAACAACAACCTGGGTTCTTACTTTACTAACCATGGGGGGATGGAAGATTGAGTCAACCTTGAGCTGGTGAGGATCGAACCCCCGGCCGTCAGTAGAATTAGCCTGCAATACTGCATTCTAACCACTGTGCAATCATGGCTTATGATGAAATATATATATGAAAGGGGAGAGATTGCATTACAACAGTGCAACCTAACTTTTGTCATTTTGGTGTCAAAGGATTTGACCCTGTAGGCATAGCCACAGTGATCTCCCATAGTTCACATTAATTTTCATCTCTTCTGGGTTCAGTATGAACGTTTCAATGGAGTAGGTTACCTCGAGTAACAATTAAAACCATAGGCTATGTTCACATATTTTGGTGGTTGATTTTTCTCCATTTTCTGAGTTAGCGTAATTCATGAAATCATTAACTAGCTAAATATGTTCATACAATATGGTAGGTTGTGAGAAACAAAACAAAACAAAACCAAGGTTAAAATTCAAGCTTAAGGTGTTGTTTAAATGGAGCTAAGAGGTTTGTAACTGATCTTGTTAAGCGTGGGGTATTAGCGCAGTATTGTCACTCTGTTCATGAATTCAAAAATGCTAAAACTTGATGTGCTTTCTTGTAACATGAAGAAAACAGCAATTTCTGCAACTGAAAAACATTTAGAAATTCACCATCTTTCTAAGCCTCACAATCACCTTGGGAATAGCTAGTAGTTTTAGTGTCTTTTGTGCTGAATAATCTGCCTCAAAACATGTACTCAGTGTGTTAGAAATCCAAAATAAACCATTTGTTACCCTTCTCTATGGGATATGTCAACTCATGCTAGCTAAAGATGAAAGACCCATTAGTTATAGTCCAAGATATTTGAAGGGTGCTATGGGTTGAGAATGACTATAGTGATTCCAGTCTTTATCCAACTCCTCCAGTTCAGAAATGAATATATTTACCTACTTTTGATCTTCTTGTTAAAGTCTGATAGTTCAGATCCAGACCATTCTCTGTGCTCTCCCTATTGCTGGCCATTGTTCTAACATGCTAGTCTATCAAGATAAGCAATAATGTGTGTATTTGTTTGGGTATAGCATAGTAAGTGACAATAGCAACTGTGTTTTGTCAGCCTGGGTTTAACCTACTGTTTGTGTGTAACTAATGGGCCTTTCAGAGTGGCTGATCCTATCTAAGATAGGCTGACAACAAAATCTCAAACAAGTTAATTATCAGCTCCCAAGATTACCATCTTTCTGGAATTCTCAGTGAATTTATTGGTGCTCATCTAGTTTGCTAACAAATCCAAGCATTGTTCAGCAGGTTAAACAGTGTTCTTCTGGCTCAAAAGATGAAGAGGTTTTGAATCAATTCCTCCCTCCTCCTCCCTCCCTCTCTCTCTCATATGTCTGTCTGTCTATTGAGTCTGTCTGTCTGTCTATCTATCATCTATCTGTTTGTCTTTTTGTCTGTCTGTCTGTCTATCACCTATTGTCTATCATCCATTGTCTACTGTCTATTGTTGTCTGTCTGTCTATCCTCTATCTATCTATCTCTATCTATCTATCTCTATCTATCTATCTCTATCTATCTATCTATCTATCTATCTATCTATCTATCTGTTGTGTTTGGGCTTGGGCCAGCTGTTGCTCCCACATATGGGAGAGATGCAAGTGCGAAAGCCTGGCTAAAAGCCAGGAAGACATGGCAGACAGCCCCAAGGATGAGGCCACTGGTTCAGAGGAGTTGGCAGACAGCACACAGGACCCAGCAGACAGCCCAGGGGATTTGGCACGCAGCCACTCGGACAGTCTCTCCTCATTGGATTCCGATGCAGAACAGCTCATAGACATGCGTAGCCAGAGAGCCATGCAAAGGAGGGCTCAATTAAAGGACTATTACCGGTGATCAGAGTAGCACCTGGGCTGGGTATGGTTCTCATACTGAGGGCTGGGTGTGGTTCCCCCAGTGAGGGCTAAAGGTATAAAAGGGAACAGAGGCAAAAGGCAAACTGTGGCTGTTTATCTGTGTGACTTTGTGGTTCCTGCTCTGAAGTTTCTGTTCCTTGCCTTTGAATTTCAACCCATCCTTTTCAGGCAAGTGGGAGGTGAAACCTCTGGGACTAGCTGGTTGCTCTCGAGTCTCCACGATTCAAAGGACTCCTGAAACGTTTCTGCTCCGTGCAGGTTGTCTTTGTTTGCTTTTTCCTGCACTTTGTATGTGGCTGACCATACGCCTTGCACTATAGTTTATTCCTGACAATAAAGACTGTTTTTGTTAACCCTTTATGTTTGTTTAATACAAGTTTGCTGATTAGAAAAGCACGTGTGTGTTTGACTTCTTTTCCCTGGACTGTTACTACTCGCCTGAGCCCAGTCAGGCAGAACACTATCTATCTATCTATCTATCTATCTATCTATCTATCTATCTATCTATCTATCTATCTATCTATCTATCTATCTATCCATCCATCCATCCATCCATCTATCTATCTATCTATCTTTCTATCAATCTATCATCTATCATCCATCCACCCATCTATTATCTATCTAATCACATAATGTATCTATCCATTCTTTAAAAATTGGTAAATAGTATTGTTAATTGTATGTCTTTAAAATCTATTTACTTTCAATTTTAAATCATTCAAGGAAAAAAGGTTCACATCAGAAACATTTTAAAGCTAAAGTAAAACTCTCTAGGGTAGTTGCCTTGGCTAATACAGGATTTTGATGGTTCATGCCAAACCACAGACTACATCTTCTTAGACAAATTTCTATTAGAGTAAACATGTTTTGGGACAAACTTGCTGAACCAACAGAGTTATTCTTATGTAAGCGTGTAAGCCTTAAGGACTGCCCCTCTATTCTCCTGGGCTGCTGCTGACCTGCTGTTATTGTTTTTGATATGAAGTATCTTCAAATCATTCTTGATTCCTGGCAACTGCATGGACAAGCCCCCCCCCCCTTTTTTTTCTTTTTTGACAAGAAGGCATTTGCTGTTGTCTGTTTCTTAGGATAGAGAGAAATTAACTGCACTGAGGTCATAAAGATGACTTTGTGCCTAAGGAAAGACTGCAACTCATAGTCTCCCATTTCCTAGCTTGGGGCCTTTAAGTACTCCATCTAAATTGTACAACTTAATATATTAGATAATAGAATTTAAATTAAGAGTCATTTTGGTAAAATGGTTAAACACCGCAGATTAGAAACTGGGGGATTGTGAGTTCTAGTCTTTAGGCACAAAGTCAGCTGGATGACCTGGGGTCACGCCCTCTCTCTCAGCCCTAAAATGCAGGCAACAACATTTTTTTTATGTACATCTTGCCAAGAAAATTGCAAGAACAGGCAATCACCAGGAGTCAAAATAACAGGAAGGAAGGAAGGAAGGAAGGAAGAAAGGGAGGAAGGAAGGAAGGAAGGAAGGATGGAACGGACAAAGAAAGGAAGGAAGGAACGGACAGACAGACAGACAAAAAGTTATAAAATTACAAAATTACAAAACGTAAAATTGTAACATTGTAACATTGTAACACTATTTATAAAGTTATAAAATATAAAATAACAAAAAATATAAAATAAATATAATAATAAAACAATAAATTCTTATACTGCTATTATGCTAGTTCAATATTTAGGGCACAATTGAAATTTTGAGAGCATGTTACAGGCATTCTTGCAAATTGATCCCAGTTCAAGGTTGACTCAGCCTTCCATCTTTCCAACTTTACCAAAATGAGGACCCAGCTTGTTGGGAGCAACAATGCTGACTCTGTAAACCGCTTAACGAATGCTGTAAAGCACTACAAAGTACTATATATCTCTATGTGCTATTTCTAATGCAGTTAGCTGGTGTCTAGGCAGTGGCTAATCACAACAAACACAATAATCAGAAGGCAATTAGTGAGGATACTCCTTATTCTATCTAACCTCAATACCACTTTTCTTGTTTCCCTTGTTTCTTCTTTCTCTTGGCATGCTGCATCCTTTAGCATTCTTATTTTATTCTGTTATGCCAAAGACTGAAACATCCATAGAATTTTAAAATTATTTTTGAAGGGGAACATTTTGCTTTCCGGCATGGTGCTTTCCTTTTCTTCAAATTTAAAATGATCTTAAAACAAATAAAATGGGACAAGGAGCCTAGCAAGCATCAAGGGATGGATTGGTGAACATATTGCAAATCCCGGTGATGAATGATCTAGGGTTAGGTGCCAGCACCAAAGTCTTTTTAAACTATCCCAGTACAACTATAGAAAATGTGCAGTGAAAAAAAAACCCAATGCAGTGATAATCAAACACGTGAATGTATGCTGGACGTGATAGTCATAAGGCTTGTCTTTCAATATAGAATGTGCTGAATTTTATGAAGAAAACAAAGCCCTGGAAATCAATGAAATATAAATATTAAATGAAAAACAAACCCAAAAGAAAACAAGAATGCCAGTTCTGAGATAAGGAGTGTGAAATCAGAGCATACAATCGGAAAAGAAACGTCTCTGAGATTTCTATTGTAGATAGATGGCAGTAGAGTAGAATAGTTCCTCCTCTTTAAATGCAGAAAGAGCTATGTTTACGAACAATTCTATGGTTTTTGAAGGCATCATGAACAATACTACAGATCAAAGCACATTGCTCAAAATTGAGTCCAAACTGCTCATGGGTTTTTTTTGTGACTATCCATCTCATTACCAATTGCATCATACTTTATTCCACCCCCTCCCTAAACCAACCCCTATGATCTCTCACACTACAGTTAATATTTTATTATATTGCTCTTTAACATACAGCAAACATTCTTCTACAATCATCATCCTGACTTGTTTAAATGGAGACTTCAGTGCAGATTAAATTATGTATTATGGATCTATCTATCTATCTATCTATCTATCTATCTATCTATCTATCTATCTATCCATCTATCTATCTTCTTGGATTGTATGGGGCTTTAGGGTTTAGTGACCTTGGTATGGAAAAGAAATTAGCCACAGTTGTCAGCAAAACATATCAAGAAATCAGTTCTGTGCATGGTGGCAACTAAATCTAGAAACCTAACACTCCCACGACATACTGTCCATACTGTTTTTATTTCTGTTATTTCTCTTTTTCTTTGTTGGCTTTCTTTGTTTGGCATTCATCTGTGTTGGTTTTTATCTTTTCCTTAAAACTGTCTGTCTGTCTGTCTGTCTGTCTGTCTGTCTGTATGTATGTATGTATGTATGTATGTATGTATGTATGTATGTATGCAGGGGTGGACTGATGGCCAGATTGAGGGGGGGAGCGCAATGGGGTAGCGAAAATAGAGCTCCACCCCAGAGCACCCAATTTGCATTGAAAGATGTTGAAAGAAAATGCATAAGCCATGCCCACAGTGGGGTAGTAAAAAATTTGGTAACCCTTCAATGTATGTATGTATGTATGTACGTACGTACGTATACAGTGATCCCCCGATTATCGCGAGGGTTCCGTTCCAAGACCCCTCGCAATAATCGATTTCTCGCGATGTAGCGGCGCGGAAGTAAAAACACCATCTGCGCATGCGCGCCCCTTTTTCCATGGCCGCACATGCGCAGATGGTGGAGTTTGCGTGTGGGCGACGGGGAAGACCCCTTCAGCCGCCCAACAGCTGATCTGCTCCGCAGCGCGGCAGCAGCGAGGAGCCGAAGATGGGGTTTCCCCGTTGCCCAGGCAAAGGGGAAACCCCAAGATCGCTTGCCGCTTGCCTGTTCGCCCGCCTGCCCGGCTGCTCGCTTGCCACTCGCTTGCCGCTCGCTTGCAGTGCGGCAGCAGCGAGGAGCCGAAGATGGGGTTTCCCCGTTGCCCAGGCAAATGGGAAACCCCAAGATCGCTTGCCGCTTGCCCGTTCGCCCGCCCGCCCGGCTGCTCGCTTGCAGCGCGGCAGCAGCGAGGAGCCGAAGATGGGGTTTCCCCGTTGCCCAGGCAACGGGGGAAACCCCATCTTCGGCTCCTCGCTGCTGCCGCGCTGCCGAGCAGATCAGCTGGTGGGCGGCCGAAGGAACCTTCCCTGGGTGCCGCCCGCCGCTCGAGAGCAAGAGGGGGAGAGATAGAGAAAGAGAGAGAAGGAAAGAAAGAGATGAGAGAGGGAGGAAGAGAGTGTGAGAGAGGAAGAAGCAAGAGAGAGAAAGAGAGAGAGAAAGAAAGATGAGAAAGGAAGGGAGTGACGTCATCGGGTGGAAAAATCGCGATATAGCGTTTCGCAATGATCGAGATCGCGAAACTCGGGGGATCACTGTATACTCTGTGTATATGACAAACAGTCAGATGTCACTTTTTTCAATGGCGTTGTAACTTTGAACAGTCACTATAAGTTGAGGACTACCTCTACTGAATTTAGGCCAATGCCCTGTTCGTATCACTAATTATGTATAGTCAGATTATTCACGACTCTACCATTGTAATAGGAAAGTACTTCACAAGGAGATAATTTCCATGGTACTGTGAGCTTAAGTAAACAGATATATGCCAGGCTGAAAAATAATAGGGTTTAAAACATTGATTTAAAAATGTACAATTTTTTATTGAAAAGGTAGAATATTAGAAAAGCAAATTAGGTCTGTAGTTCTAAATATTTTGGTACATTTAATTCCTTAATCATCCCTTCTAGCTTCCGTAATGCAGCAAGAGTTAACAGAAAAATGTGGCGGAGCGGAGGGGAAGGTAGATAGCAAGCTGCTTTTGGTCATTCTTTAGTGCCATGTCACTCAATGTTTGAATTGATCGGTAGGAAAAAAAAGTGAGATAAAATGCAAGGACATAAAAACTCTAGCTCTGATTTTGAATTGTGAAGGTTTATTCAACCTGAATTCAGAGCGGTGCAATAGACTAGATGTAGAAGCTCTCACCTTACAATCAGAAGGCTGTGAGTTTGAGCCTAGGAAGTGGCAAATATTTCTCTCTCTGGGCACATAGAAACATACAAACATAGAAGACTGACGGCAGAAAAAGACCTCATGGTCCATCTAGTCTGTCCTTATACTATTTCCTGTATTTTATCTTACAATGGATATATGTTTATCCCAGGCATGTTTAAATTCATTTACTGTGGATTTACCAACCACCTCTGCTGGAAGTTTGTTCCAAGGATCTACTACTCTTTCAGTGAAATAATATTTTCTCACGTTGCTTTTGATCTTTCCCCCAACTAACTTCAGATTGTGTCCCCTTGTTCTGGTGTTCACTTTCCTATTAAAAACACTTCCCCCCTGAACCTTATTTAATCCTTTAAATGAATAATTGTCTGCTGTGAACTCCACATAGGTGTCAGGAAGGGCATCCAGCCAGTAAATATTCAAGCTCCATTCAGTTGCCCAAGTCAGCCCAATGTAAGAGACTATAGGGTCATTAAATGACCCTATCATCCTGAATCAAAATCCTTACTATACAAGAGAGGAAAATGACTATTTGAAAGAAGCCAATGTTTTGAAGCCTGAAATGGATATTATGACAAATGGAAGCTTCTTTAGATCCTATCATTAGCATCATCTTAGACAGTGGGTTGTCATTTATTTGGTGTGGCTGTATTGATTCTGCCAAGATTCAGGCAGCTGTCCCAGGTATCCTCATGAGAGACATTTCAATCCAGATGATCAGATTTTGTTTATATTTACAGAAGAGCTTTGATAAAAAATAAAACTGCTCACTCTATCCATTATCAACCTGACCAGATGTTCCGATACAGCTGTGAACTAAAGCGAGATCTGTTAAAAGAGACAAGGAACTGTATTACGATTTCTCTAAAGACTTTGAAGGTGTCAAAATCAAACACAGAAAAAAAGGGAGTTTTCAAAAAAAGATATTATTCTACAAAATATTTCTTACCATTGCTTCCTCAGAATGATAGAATCAAAACTTTTGTATTGATGTTACCAATCCAGAGATAGACAAAGTGCCAAAGCCCAGTGCAACAACATCGCCAAAAAGGCTTCTCACGCTACTAACCAGAGCATACAAAACTTTCACCAGACCAATCCTTGAATACAGCTCATCTGTCTGGAACCCACACCACACTTTGGACATAAACACTCTAGAAAACGTCCAGAGATACTTTACTAGAAGAGCCCTCCACTCCTCCACTCGCAACAGAATACCCTACACAACTAGACTTAAAATCCTAGGTTTAGAAAGCTTAGAAGTGCATTGCCTTAAATATGACCTAAGCATAGCCCATAAAATCATCTGCTACAACGTCCTTCCTCTCAACAACTACTTCAGTTTCAACCAAAACAACATACGAGCACACAACAGATACAAACTTAAAGTAAACCACTCTAAACTTGACTGCAGGAAATGCGACTTTAGTAACCGAGTAGTTGATGCATGGAACTCACTACTAGACTCTGTAGTATCATCACCTAACCCCCAAAACTTTACCCTTAGACTCTTCACTGTTGACTTCTCCCAATTCCTAAGAGGTCAGTAAGAGGCGTGCACCAGAGTGCCTTCCGTCCCCTATCCTAATGTTTCTCTCTTACTAGTATCATGTATATAAATATTATATCTTTGTATACCATCAATACGTAATTGACAAAACAAACAAATAAAATGAATAAAAACTTGGCCCTTCTATGACTTGTGAACTTCAACTCCCAGAATTCCTGAAACAATCATGCTAGCTCAGAAATTCTGGGAATTGAAGGCCATATAGAAGAGCTAACTTTGCCTACCCCTGTTCCAATCCATTGTCTGGAGCTGAAAATGTCCTTCACAATATTTCCTTCTTAATATTAATTGAGAATAAGAGAAGGGCTAAAGAGACTGTCCGGTGCAAAATCACTTAGAAAGATTGTAATTTGTTAAGGTTCTTTGGTTTAATCTACATTTCTTTATCCCTACTATGTTGTTGTACTGGTTTCCTTGAATATTGGCTCTAAGCCAGAAATGTCCAACCTTGACAACTTTAAAGACTTGTGGACTTCAACTCCCAGAATTCCTTAGCCAACGGGAGACCTTTAAGTCTTAAAGATGCCAAGGTTGGAGACCATGTCTGTAAGCAGTGGTGGGATCCTGACCATTTAGCAACTGGTTTGGTGATTGAGCATGCATGCGTGCAGTTTTACGAAAACTTACCTTCTGTGTTACTGCTGGGCAGAAACACAGCTGAGTCAGAGCAATCCACTCTGCCACGTGAATCCGTTGAGCACATATAGGTCAGTAAAGCACAGGGGTGGGCCCACTGATCATAGGAGCGAACCAGTTCACTCCCAGCTGATCATCTCAGCATCCGGTGCACCCGAACTAGTCCAAACCAATAGAATCGCACCCCTGGCTCTAAGTTATTTATTAATTGAATTTCTATGGTGCCTCTCTCTGAAGACTTGGGGTGGTTATTATGGAATATGCAAAGTATTGTTTAGCACAGTGATGGCAAAGCTATGGCATACATGCTACAGGTGACATGCGGAGCCATATTTATTTATTTTATTGATTGATTGATTGATTGATTGATTGATTGATTTTGTCCATTACACAATGAGAGTTATATTGGGTATACATATAGCAAATATATAGTGAAGGTTATAGAGGATATACTCATAGAAAAATATATCTAAGAAAGAATAGAAGAGAAGAAATAGGAATAAAATATATCAATGAAAGAATAGAAGAAAAATAGGAAAAGAAGAATGGTATAGGAGATATAGGAGAGCAATAGGACAGGGGACGGAAGGCACTCTAGTGCACTTCTGCATGCCCCTTACTGACCCTTTAGGAATCTGGAGAGGTCAATCGTGGATAATCTAAAGGTAAAGTTGGGGGTTTGGGGATGACACTATGGAGTCCGGTAATGAGTTCCACGCTTCGACAACTCAGTTACTGAAGTCGTATTTTTTACAGTCAAGTTTGGAGCGGTTAATATTAAGTTTAAATCTGTTGTGTGCTCTTGTGCTGTTGTGGTTGAAGCTGAAGTAGTCGCTGACAGGCAGGACGTTGCAACATATGATCTTGTGGGCAATACTTAGATCATGTTTAAGTTATCTTAGTTCTAGGCTTTCTAGGCCCAGGATTGAAAGTCTAGTCTCGTAGGATATTCTATTTTGAGTGGAGGAATGAAGAGCTCTTCTGGTGAAGTCAAGTTTGGAGCGGTTAATATTAAGTTTAAATCTGTTGTGAGCTCTTGTGTTGTTGTATTGTGTTCTGGTATGCGAACCATTGCCCTACCTGAGCTACCGGAGGGTGAAAAAGGGGGCCTACTGGGCCCACCAAAAGTTGGGCTGTTTCCATTCCCCAGGGGGTTGGGGAAGGCCATTTTTGCCCTACCCAGGCATTGAATTATGGGTGTGGGCACTTGCACATACACAATTGCATGTGCACACACATTTTTGGCATCCAAGGAAGAAAAGATTCACCATCACCCGCCACCACCCAGAAAAGCGTAGACAAGAGAAAATCTCTGTTCTTGATGTAGCTAACAATGTCCTTCCCCTCAGTAATAGTTCCGTGCCAACTGAAAGGCTATCGTGATTGAAATAATAATTAAAACTAAAATCAGGACTAGATGGGTGGGCAAAAATGCCAAATCCGGTCTAAACATCTGGCAGACTGTGTGACAAACCATAATAATAAATCAAGAAACTGCAGGAAAAAGAAATCTGGCTCTGGGAAAAAAATGTTGTAATTATATCATCACTGTATTATCTACACAGAAGGTGGAGAACTTTGAAGATAAAATGGCATATTATGTCCACTATCCATGTACAAAACAGCAGTTTTTTAGAGTCAGCACTGTGCTATCTAAGCAGCTCCTCATTGATGAAATGTTAAAATTGTCATTTTAACATTTGCCATGCCCTTCATGGCACCGGACCAGATTATCTCAGGGACCGCCTTCTGCTGCATGAATCCAAGCAACCAGTTTGGTCCCACAGAATGGGTCTTCTCTGGGTCCCGTCAACTAAACAATGCCGCTTGGCGGGACCCAGGGGAAGAGCCTTCTCTGTGGCGGCCCCAGCCCTCTGGAACCCACTCCCCCCCAGAGATTAGAATTGCCCCCACCCTCCTTGCCTTTCGTAAGCTACTTAAAACCCACGTATACCGCCAGGCATGGGGGAATTGAGATACTCTTTCCTCCTAGGCCTTTACAATTTTATGCATGGTATGTCTGTATGTATGTTTGGTTTTTATATTAATGGGTTTTTAATCGTTTTTAGTATTGGATTATTATTGTACACTGTCTTATT